>NW_027293642.1:0-1765 GCF_016086655.4 Lepeophtheirus salmonis | reverse complement strand
ATGTTTTATTTCAGATATGCTTTAATATTGGCTTGATTTGTTTATCGAATTTTGAAGATTTGCTTTGGAAATAGTGTTATATGAATGCCATTATAAATTTGAATTCCCTCTAAGCAATCAGGGAGAACGTACTGATCAAACTATGTACCAAATTGTGAAGCATACTTATATTATTATGCCCATGGGTATGGCTTTAATATCTTATTTAAATATGAAATGACATTTATTTATATATTGTATTTCAGATTCATCACAACTCATAGGCAACTTATTAAGATATATTTTGAGATAGTTTGAACAGTCCATAATGAATTGAATCAACATGAAATTATGGATCGGAGATTCAAGCTGTGATCAAAGTATATATTCTCTTATTTAATGAAATTTATGATGGTAATTATTTAAATAATTATAAAGAAAATATACAAAATGTTATAATTTTTATTGAAACACATATATCACCTGTGCTAAAATAGATTATTTGTTGTATAAATAACTAAATTCTAATAACTAATTTCTTGTGACACCAAGTTCAATTTTTACTTCCTGATCTTTATATAATAAATTATACTTAGATATAATTGCTATTAATCTTTTATGTAGAGTAATTCACCTATAAATTAACCTGTTAGAATAAATTTATAATTTCTTTTGCATTTCTATAAGTATGAATTTTATTTGAAAATAATATAATGGATTACTTATCATCGGCGTTGATGCATGATATTCTTACGCAAATATCTCATTCTGTAGCTTAATATAAGCTTCATTTTCTATCCAATTTACTCTTATTTTTGTAGGTAAACAATTTATATCGAATTTTTGTTTGTTCTCCGATACATTTGAAATGTCATAGTCTGTCAATTTTTTTTGCTTCTTTAATTACATTTCATCACTTTTCTGTTTACACCTCACCTCAGGAATTTACGTTAATTTAGTACTTTTTTAATAGGGTCTTCTGTTTTTAATCCTAAAGAAAGTATTCCATTTACCTGAACAAACGTTCTTTTGACTCCCCATTTGTACACCTACTTTCTGTTTCCAAATCTTAGAAAAAGAATAGAAAAAAGATAGAAAAAATCAAGTGATAGACGATATATATGACAGAAAAATAATTTTTTAAGAAGAAAAATCCATGAGAAATTTTGAGGTGGGAACAGATTTCACTAAAAATTACTATGTGGTTTGGTAACAATAGACCAGCTTAGAAATGCATTTTTTTAATATTGTAAACCAAGCAATTATATGTTCGTAACACATTGGTAAGTAATACGTTCCCAGTTTCACACATAGATGGGGCTATTTTTCACAATTCATCATATTTTCAGTTAGTAACAGCCTTCAAAAGACAGCTTTCAAAATTTCTTGATAATCTGTTCTTTAGTTTGTGAGCTATTCTTCAATTTGTGACGCTGCTTTGGATATGACAATGGATCAAAAACAGTTTTGTTTTTTACACTGCTTCTTGATGTGACAAAGTACTTTTCTAGCTAAGCAAAACTGTAATGGGGATTCCGTTCCATAAAGTGATGATAATCAAATATAATAGTTCAAGATAATTTAGAAAAAAAAAACCCTGTTTTTTCTTAGTTAATACCTGTACTTTTCAGCCCATTTTGTAGGAAATATTATCAAAAAGTTATCAATTATCACTACTATAAATAAAACTAAAATAAAAATAAAAGTTACTTCTTTTATTATATCAGTATTGAAATTGTAACAATCTGGTAAATAATAAAGGTTGTATGAGGGGCCCGGATGAGAG
>NW_027293641.1:0-4342 GCF_016086655.4 Lepeophtheirus salmonis | reverse complement strand
TTAAATTCCTTCTTTTTCAACGATTCTAACAACTGTAAGCATTACAGGTAGTTCCCACATATTCCCTTACCATTTTTCTTATCTACTTTCAACTTTAATTTCTATAATAATATGTACAACCAAAAGGAAGATAAGTAAGTAATACTTATGAACATACACCTACTGTAAGGGCGAGTGGACTGTATAAAGGAGAACCTGTTGGGTCTTGACGAGGTTGAAGAGCCACAAACTCTTCAATAAAGGAATCCAGGACGAACGAGAGAAATGACGTGGAGGAATAATGCAACGATGTATTCTAATTTGAATATTCTTATTAATACATAATCATGACTACTCAGACAAACATCCACAATGCACGGCTATTTATAAGAAGAATAATGAGGGTAGTACCTTATACATATATTAAATAATAACAATAACTAAAAGATGAAAAGGTAGGAAATGAGTCACGAATACATAACAGAGCCCAACCTCAAACAGGACTGTGATGCAATAACAAAACCCAAAATAAATATAAGTACATGTTATAATCAGTTTGTATGTATAAGCTTTATTAGAAAATTAATGCCTTAAATTTTTTGTCAATAATAACGAACAAACGACACATTAATCCAATATCCTCTTGCGTTTCGTGCCTATACTTCACACCAAAGGAGGAAAGCTAAATGTAAAAGAATATGTCATATGTATTTCAATTGAATAATATTCTTGGATTGTGCTGGATTATACCTGAACAACTTTATATATATAAATTTCGATGCTAACTTTGATTATATTATGTAATATTGTACTGAAATAATAGATTTGCCGCGACTCTCCCCATGAGACATTTAACAGTCAAATAAGAGGTAAAAGTCTCATAATGAAGGACGAATTCATTTTAGAAAATGTGCAGATTCCAAGAGAGTATCGAGTTAACGTGCAGGATTATGTATTATTAGTATTATCGTTGACCAATAACGTTATCCATACGTTTAGCTTTGATAAATCGTGTTTTCCATTGCGAACTTTCCCACAAAGCTTTTACTCGGCACACAACTGTATATGCCTGCAAAATACATTTCAACTATCAAACTGATGAGAAAACCCCAAAAATTTAGTTATAGCTACAATATGTACAATTTTAATTTAAATTAACAAATAATTAATACGGTCCCATTATCGAAAATAATTAAAATTCATATTGAAACAAATGGTTAATCCTCAAACCTGGCCATCCTGATTGAAATAAGCCAAAGTCTATTAAGGTAAGATTAATTGCAGGACTAGTAATATCAAAAGCTATAGTGGAAGATAAATGCAATCGGTTCTGAAGTCTAATAATTCCTAATTTTTTATCTTAAAATATAGGAAGATGCCTGAGAGGTGATCCGGTAACAATGTTTCTTTTTTGTAGACTAAGAGCCACTGTCTTTGAGAACTTTAATTTCCTCTGTAAACCTGGCTGGTGTTCGGATTTTATCAAAAAGAAACTTCAGCCCATACTGATTCTTCCCTAGTCGCATTAAGAGATTGAATATGCTCTTTACAGGCCCATCTCCTAATACGAATAAGCACTCTTTTAATAATAGATAGCTTATAGCATCTTTAATCAGTTTATCTATAATTGAAATAGACCGGGCTTGTATTTTATTAATCATAGCTTTGTGACTTTCAGCAGCATCTAATTTGACGAGATCAGGTTCAGTTGTATCTGATTTATTATCAGAGACTTCACTTTTACTGTGGCTATTTTTGCGATTTACCAAAGCATTCTATGAGAAAACAAGGACCGTGCTTCTAAAAGTCAATTATTTCTATAAACTCGTTGATAACCTCTACTAGGTAAATCTTCTGGATGGAGGACTTCAAGCCAAAACCTATCTTGAGAGATGAAGAGATTGTCAAGTACTTTATAAACTTTACGTTCATCCCGTTGTTTGCAAGATCCCCGACCTCTTTGTATCCATTGCAGTTTTAGTAGGAGTCGGTAAATATGACTGTATTCTGAGGACTAACTATTGGCTTAAGTGCATTTTGTATATAGTTAGCCAATGCCACAGCCAAGGTAAGAGCGACAAGTTCCGCTCTGAAGATTGTCAACATGTCTTCAAGCTTACTTTTCTAATGGAGAGTCTTAGGCATTAGTGAGCTTTTGGAGTGGAAAAGTTCACTCAAGATTTTTCTCCCTCTGTTTCAACAATAAGGTATGCAGTTACTCCTATTCCAACTTTCGAAGCGTATCCGAAGACTCCAATAAGGTTAATGTTTCCCCTGTTATAACGTGAAAAACAAAGATCCTTCAGTAAAGGCATTTATTTCACCCATTTGGCAAATACCTTAGCGGCTTCCTCAGCAGCTTTGGTGTCTTTTGACTTACGGTTTTCATCCCACTTAAGCTTATCTTCCCATAGTAAGGAAGAATCTGCCTGAACTGCATTATAAATGGCGAAATATAACCTTGAGTATCAAAGACTTGACATGCTAGAGATACAATATAGCTTCGAGGTAATGAACCAGCTTCAGGATTGAATTTATCAAATATGTCTCCGAGATCAAATTGGAATTAATTTGTGTTTTTATGCAATTTCAAACCAAGAACTGAAATCTCACCTCGTGGAGGAGCAATTCGTTCTGAATTTGAAGAAGCAATCATATGACCATAAAATTTACAGAATTTTTAATATCCCCAAAGTAGTTTGTATGGTTTCTTCCAGGTATCCTGGACGATGTGTATATCATCCATATAACGCATTTCATCTATAACTTCAGAAGCTATTGGATATTTCTTTGATTCCTTTTCTGGTAGTTTCTTTCAGACACCACATAAAAAATATATGGGATTGAAAGTAGACCCAAGACAACGACCTTGAACCTCATCAACCGAGGCTGATCTCCATGCCGTCCCCAAACAAACGAAATCTATCCTTATCAAGATGGTCGGCAAGATTTATTGATAAGTACATCTTTTGAATGTTTTCATTAACAAAATACTTTACATTTAACCTTCAGAATAAGGTCCATTATTATTGGCAGCATATTCTTATCTGGCATTAGCAGCTTGTTCAAAGATTTGGTTTTATCTTTGACATCAGGTAAAGATGCATTAACAACGAGCCTATACTTTGTAGAATCCTGACCAACACGAAAAAGAGGTCTTCAAAAAACAAGAAGATAAATGTGATGTTTTGTAGCTCTTTCATTGGAAAGGACTTCTTCAGCATGACCATTATCAAGAAACTCTTGATGAACCTCTCTTCAACTACGTTCATATGTTCAGGTTTAACCTTATCATGAACTCAACGCATGACAGCAATGGCTCTATGGTAGTTATTAGATATAACTCTACCATTAGTATAACTATCAATCCAGGCATTTTTAACAACCACTCACCCCTAGATGTATCGAAGACAGATGTTCTTTGCATACACATATAAGGCTGGAGGTCCAATGAGTTAAGGTCTGCAGTAATTAATTCTCTAGGATTTATAACCACATTCTCCCCTTTCCAAAATTTAGTTAAGTTAAACTTAAAAGAACGATAAATAGTATCAATACTTAATACTTTTTAATTTGAGTAATAACTCCAGAATACAAAGAAGCCTTATTGTCAATAGTAATTTGGTCTGAAATACAATCTGCTCCACTAATGACCCATCCAGACTGTCAACTTAGGAAACAGGAAAGGTCATATCAGTCTTTCTTGAAGGAAGCAAAATCACTTTTGGTTCCTGAAGCATTATCGCAGAATAATAAGTTTCCAAAAGAAGAACTTGAAAATTCTAGTTCGTGTACTAGGTAACTCTTTGTTAACTTAATATCTTTTAGTGTAATCCCATTTACGATTAAATTGAATTGATCTAAGGAATTACCAATTCGTTTGCATTTAATAGCGACAATGGGTGCAGTACAAGTAAAATTCCTCAAATTTGCTAATTCAAATACAACTTGCTTTTCTTTATATGAATTTATTGCTCCCCTGCAACAGCAATATTAATTTTCCTATTAATCTTTGAGATTTTGCTGTAGCAGATTCAATTATTATTAAGTTCGCTTCTGAATCAAGTAAATTCAAACCTTACATGATTTTCCATTTACAGGATCAATAACCAAACAACATAAAGTAGCACAGAATGTTTTGTATTTAGGGATATTGTCATATATGTTACTACAATTAACTGATATTACTTCGAGAACTCTTTCAAGAGGTATTTTTTTTGTAAACAAGGCTTTTATGTTACTGATATTAATTTCATGTTTCTTATTCAGAAGATGATGGGACTTCTCTAGTATATTCACACCTTTTCGAAGATTAAGATTGTTATTGGAAAATGCAGATTTTACACCATATCCAGTAACTGGT
>NW_027293640.1:0-15991 GCF_016086655.4 Lepeophtheirus salmonis | reverse complement strand
TTTTTGTTAAACAAAGAAAATTTAATGATTAAAATTATAAAATTTTTATAAAAAAAATATTATTTTAATTGTAGGTTAACAACTGAAGGGATAATTTTTCTATGTATTTGTTTAATGTGGCATTGAAAATTTGTAGCTCCCAAAAAAACCAAAAATTGATTTACTTCTATTTCCATATTATCAACTATTCTAAATAACTTCATAGATTTTGAGTAATATAAGATTAGTAAATATTGTAGTCAACCCCTTTAAAAGTGTTACAATTATAAAACGTATATGAGTATTTATTTACAGTAATACACAATATTTATTTTTGTTATGTTACTCAAAGTCATGTTATCTATATATCCTTCGTAAATGCAAAGGCTTAACCCTCCTTTGGCGAATTGTAATAAAATACAAACTAAGATTTAAAAAAAATGATATTTATTCCATTAAATCCAAATTTGTTGCAACAATATTTTTAAAAGAACATAGTATTTTTGGGAAACGAAGTTGTTTTAGTTGTGTGAAAAATTACCAATTCTACATTTGCTATAGGTTATTGTAACTTAAATTTTTGAACAAACTGGACAATAAGTAATTTTTATCCCTTATTAGCATTTGCAAAGAGAAACACAAAACATACAATATTACTTGCTAAAACCACCAGTAGAAAGAGAATATTGTCGTTCATACAATATCTTTCGATAAATGGTTCATTTTTGAAAAAAATATGTTATTGAAAATGTTAATTTACAGTTTTAGTAAAAAATGCAGTGATTACTAATTTTTGTAATTGGTTGACAAAGTTTTCCTTTGAAATTACGCAAAAATAGAAAAAAAAAATAATGTTTGCATAATTTAAAAAATATGCCTTATTAACCAATAACAAAAAACAATTTAATTAATATTAACATGCTTAAATTTTTAATAAAAAATTTTTTTAGAATTATTTTATATTCATTCTTCGATTAATTTTGTAACAAATGTTGCAATAACATATATTTTATTTTAACTAGAGAGTATCCGGTATCGGAGTAATTTAAAGTAGATTAACAGAAAAACTTTGATTTTTATTTTTGAAAATATTTAAAAAGTTATGTTATTAAAAATATTAATTTACAGTTTTTAGAACAAAATCCATTCTTTTCAAATGGCGATTGATGAAAATAAGAAAAATAACAAAATATCACTATTAAAATTATTTTATTAGTCAAAATGCTCCTTATAATAAAAAATGATTGTTGTAAACATGGTAAAATTTTTAATACATAATTTTTTTTGAACTATTTTATATGAACTGCCCGATTAATTTCGTAATTAAGGGTGCAAAAACTTATTTTTTTGCAAGTACAAAAAAGTATTGGAGGTTATGTGTTTCTCTTTACAAATACAGATAAATTATAACAGTTACTTTTTTGCAAAATTTGGTTTAAGATCTATTTTGCAAAAAGTCAATTTGGTAATTTTTCACAAAACTAAAAAAATCTTGGTTACCCTTGAATACACTGTTTACTAAAAATTTTTCCCAAAATTGTAGATTTAATGGAATAAACAGTATTTATTTAAATCTTGGGGTATATATTATCCCAATTCAACAAGGGAGGGGTAAACCTTTGCATTTACGAGGGATGAATATATACTATGACTTTAAGTAATATAACATTAATAAATGTTGTACTCAAACCATTTAAAAGTGTTACAATTAAAAAACTTATATAAAAAACATTTTCTTAAAATATATTGTTAAAAAATATGACAATTAAATTATTTTTAAGCTGATAAGTGGAGGCATAACTTTTTATAACCATTTGTATATAGTAGTGTTGAAAGATTGTTCCCCCCTCCACTCGCCCAAATTTAAGCAGTTTTTGTATTTTTGCTTGGAAAAATTATAGTTAAAATCCAAAAACCTAACCCTCTAATATAGCTTAGGAAATATGGCAATAAAAGGATGCACACTATTTGTAATTGTATCATACACAGTGTTTATTTTTTGAAGCTGTCACCATTATTCTTTTTTTCTAGAAGAGAGAGAAGTAAATAAATAAATAGTGTAGCGTTGAAAGTTTGTAGCTCCCCCCCCCCTCAATTTAAACAATTTTTTAACTATTTTCAAAAAAAAAAAAAAAATACCTCCCCCAAAAAAAAAAATAGAGAGATATATATATCCATAATTGAGAACAATAAAACAATAGTAGATTGCACACTATTTAGAGTTATATCTTATGTTTCCGGCATTGGAGTGATTAGAAGTCGATTCACAGAAAAACTTTTAATTAGTTAGATAAAAAATAACATTTTCAAGAAATATGACAATTTGTAAGTTAACAAGTGGAGTAATAACTGTTATAAGCATTTGTTTCTTGTGGCGTTAAAAGGCTGTAGCTCCCCTCACTACGAATTTAAGGAGTTTTTTTTAAATTTTTTTCTAAAAATTTTTTTAATAAAAATCCACAAATTCTTTAAACATTATTACCATAGCTATTTCGTTCATATTCAACTTATTTTGTCTTTAAATCGTACTTCTTTAGACTAAAAAATATCCAGAGTTTTATTAGTTGAAAAAATTCAAAAATATGTTTTTGAATAATTATTCCCTTTATTAGCATGCTATTTATTATTCTGCCGTGATCTATTTTGAAGAGTTATATCAATTTTTAATAATTCCATACTTTTTTCTATTGCATGTTCTTCACGAAGGAATAAATTTAATGGTTTACTTATTTAAAATCTCTTTTGGTAAAATAATGTTCAATTTTACAAGATTAAACAAAAATGTCACTACATTTAGAAAATCTCCACCAGGATTGATAATAAAATTCAATTTATATATGTAAATAGAAATATCTTAAAGCTTTGAGGCTAAATTTTTAAAAATGTTATTCAAAGTATAAAGTAGAGAAATATTACAAAATTAATCGAGCTGTCAATACAAAAGAATTCACAATTTTTTTAATCAATTAAGATTTTGAATAACAAAACAATTTCTTTATCAAGTAATTAAGATTATAAATCGTTGGTGTTGATATTTCTAAACCTAAAGTAGCAGATGCTAAAGTGTGAACATTATTTTGTTGTATAATGGTGCATTTGAATACTGTTTTTTACAAATAATATTTCAATTTAATGGATACTACTTCTAGTATTTTGTTTATAACGTCATTTTTACAAATGTTAAGAAAGTTTATCATCGAAATATATATCTGATTAAATCAAAGTTTTTCTGTTAATCGACTTCTAATTACTAATATAATTCCAATTAAAATATAATATAAGTTTTCAATGTCCTTGTTACGAAATTAATCGAGCAGTGAAAATAAAAAATTGTACAAAATTTGTGCATTAAAAATTTTAGCATGTTAATATTAATCATATTTTTTTTCTTAATTTATTGGTAATTTCAAAGGTTTGCTTTATTTATCAACAATGAAAATAAATATAATTTATTTAAATAGGGTTAAATATTTAATACATAATTTTTTATTGAATTTGTTTATATTAACTGTTAGATTAATTTCGTAACCCAGCCTTTGAATAATAACTTTATATTTTAACTAGTGAAAGTATCTGGTATTATAGTAATTACAGGTTGATTAAAAGATTTCAAAAATAATTTACTTATTTTGTCTTTAAATTGTTAGTGATTGGACTATGAAATGTAGAAAGTTCTATCAGTTGTAAAACTTCAAATACATGTTTCTAAAACAGATATTCCACTAATTAACATGTTTTACTGTTTATTATTTTGACATGATTTTTTTTAAGAGATATATTAATTCTTGATATTTCACTACTTTTGAATAACTTTTTGCGTAATTTCAAAGATAAACTTTTTTAACAAAGAACCAAATGATATATGTTTATTTAAACATGCTTAAAATTTTAATACATAATTTTTTTTGAATTAGTTTATATGAACTGCCCGATTAACTTAGTAATCCAGGCATTGAAAACTTATGTTATATTTTAACTAGTGAGAGTGAGAGTATCCGGTGTTGGAGTTATTACAAGTCGATTCAAAGAAAACATTGATTTAATTAGATAAACATGAACTCAACTTTACTTTTTTAATATGGCACGCAAACCTTTGGCTAAAATCTTATTGCTTCATTTTTATTTTTTAAATCAAATAGTTCTACAAAAAATCCTAGGTAAAATAAGCTGTGCAAAGTCAAACTTACTAAAAATTTTAAATTACCATTTTTAATAACATATTTTTTGTAATATTTGCAAAAAGGAACAAGTATGGATAGTTATTTTTTTGACGACAATATTTTCTTTATTTCTTTTGTTTTTGCAAGAACGAAATAAAAATTGAAAGTTTTGTGTTTCTCTTTACAAAAAATGATATAGGATAGGAATTACTTTTTGATACAATTTTTTCAAAAAATTGTTTGAGATTTCCTTTGCAAATGTCGAATTTTTCACATAACAAAAAAAATCTTGGTTGCTCATTTATAAACTTTTTATTAAAATTTGTTGTAAAAGTTGTGGATTAATTGGAATAAACAAAGATTTTTTACATCTTTGGGTATATCTTATCTTAATTGAACAAGGGAGGGTTAGACCTTTGCATTTACGAGAGATGAATAGAGGAATAACTTTGAGTTTATAACATTAATAAATATTGTACTCAAACCCTTTAAAAGTGTTACAATTATAAAACTTATTATTTAACAAAAAAATAAAAACTATTTATTTAAAATATTATTGTAACATATATTGTTAAAAAATATGACATTGTTTTAAGAATACAGGTGGAGGTGTAATTTTTGGAACGTTGAAAGGTTGTTGTCCCCCCTCCCCCGCCCTCAGCCCGAATTTAAGCAATTTTTCTATTTTTTCTCCAAAAAATTTAATAAAAATCCCAAAACCTAACCCCCCAACCATCTGAAAAATAGATTATGTCAGAATTATAAACAACAAATAATGTAATTAAATGGTTTATTTGTTTTAGAAACATGTATTTGAAATAGAAAAAATTTCAAAAACTCCTTAATTTTGTTGGGAGGGGATAGGGGAGTTACAACCTTTCAACACCACATTAAACAAATCCTAATGAAAATAATTACTTTACTTGTCAACCTAAAATTATATTTTTCATATTTTTGTAAATTTAATTATTTATCTAATTAACTAAAAGTTTTTTCTGTGAATCGATTTTTAATAACTCTAATTCCGGGTAGTTACCTTAGTTTAAATATAGAAATAAAATTTTGTAAACCTTATGTTATGAAATTAATCAAGCAATCGATTAATGATTATTTTTATCTCTTCAAGGAAAAAAAACAGCTTTGAAAAATAAAAAATAAACACTGTTTATGATACAATTTTTTCAACTTCAAATACATGTTTATAAAAATATTATTCCATTTATTAACATTCTTTACAGTTTATCATTTTGACATGATCTATTTTTCAGAGATATATTATTAAGTTAATACTTTTAATTATATGAACCAGTTATAAATGTTTTTTTTTAGACGCCCATATTTTTTTATATTTTCTGTTTTTGCAAGTACAATAAAAATTAGAATGTTAGTATTTCTCTTAACAAATGATTTTAATTACTTTTTTGCACAATTTGTTCAAAAATGTGAATTGAATTTCCTTCGCAAATGTTGATTTGGTAAAATTTCACAAAAGGAAAAATACTTGGTTGACCTTGAATACAAAGCTTACTTATAGGTTGATGTAAAAATACGTACTTAATGCAGTAAAAAGCATTTTTTTACATCTTTGAGTGTATTTTATCTCATTTCACAAAGAGAGGGTTAAAAATATGCATTCACAAGGGATAAATTGATACAATGACTTTGTGTAATATCATATTTATAATATCGGACCAAAGCCATTTAAAGTGTAATAATTAAAAAACTAATATAAGTATTTATTTAAAATATTTTTCTTAAATATAATTATAAAAAAATGACAAAGTAATTTTAAGTTAACATGTGGAGGCATAATTTTTATAAGCATCTGTATAGAGTTGTGTTGAAAGGCTGTAACCCCGAATTTTATGAAATTTAAATGAACAATTCAAACTAAAAGCATGTTTGTCATGAATCGTTAGAGTTAATATTTCCATAACTTGAGTAGTAGAAAAAATGATATTAAAGGATGAGCATTATTTTTATTTGTAATGTAGCATCTCAATAATATATATTTTTTATTTATAAATAATCTTTCATATATAGGACTTTAATTATCTTTACTTCAATTAGTTTATTTTTTATCTTGTCATGTAAGCCATCTATTTTTGGAGAAAATATGATTTAACTAGCACTAAAATAAAAGATGTCTAAGATTCTTTAAACTAAAAAAATGATAAATTTGTTTTCTTTTTTTGTTAAACAGACAAAATATAATGATGATTAAGTTATTATATAATGATATTCTTTAACAAAGTCCACGCCTAAATTTATTTTTTCGTGGAAAAGCATTCAATATCCACACTGGATGATCAAATTGGGTTTCCCAAGAAAAGAAAAACAAATTTTTGTACAATATACATTTATGTACATATAACAAATAGAGAAGGTAAAATAAGTGAATGGTATAGTTTACTCCTATATGTTCAAAATGCTCCTTTTAATATCTAATCAAAGTTTAAATAAGTTTGATTTAATTTTTTCGAAAAATTTCCAAATAGTTTATAAAAAAAAATATTTTTTTAATTGTAGGTTAACAAGTGGCGGGATAATTTTTCCATGTATTTTTTTAATGTGGCATTGAAAATTTGTAGCTCCCAAAAAAAACCAAAAATTGATTAACTTCCATTTCAATATTATCAACTATTCTAAATAACTTAAATAGATTTTGAGTAATATAAGATTAGTAAATATTGTAGTCAATCCCTTTAAAAGTGTTATAATTATAAAACCTATATAAGTATTTATTTACAATAGTACACAATATTTATTAATGATATATTACTCAAAGTCATGTTATCTATATATCCCTCGTAAATGTAACCCTCTTTCCGTGAATTGTGATAAAATACAAACTAAGATGTAAAAAAAATGATATTTATTCCCCTAAATCTAAATTTGTTGCAACAATTTAAAAAAAAACATTGTATTTTTGGGAAACAAAGTTGTTTTAGTTGTGTGAAAAATTACCAATTCTACATTTGCTATAGGTTATTGTAACTTAAATTTTTGAACAAACTGGACAATAAGTAATTTTTATCCCTTATTAGCATTTGCAAAGAGAAACTCAAAACATATCAATATTACTTTCTAAAACCACCATGTTAATTTACAGTTTTTAGCAATAAAAAATGCAGTGATTACTAATTTTTGTAATTGGTTGAAAAGTTTTCCTTTGAAATGACGCAAAAATAAAAAAAAAACCTCATTTTTATTACCCAAAAGTCTTTGAGTCATATATAAAAAGAAAAGTAGAGCAATGGTTAAATTAATTATTTTAATTGTACGAAATAAATCGAGCAATCGTTTATTGATTATATAAAACTTATTTTTTTCTCTTCAAGAATAAAAGAATAATGATGGCAAGTTTGAAAAATATAATAAAAGCTGTTTATAATACAACTACAAAAAGCATGCAATATTATATTGTCATATTTTTGGTTAATTGACTTCTAATAAGTCCAATACCGGGTATTTTTTCTAGATTAAATTTTATAAAAGTTTTTTAAGCCAATGTAACAAAATTCATGGAGCAGGTTTAGGTATTTAATGCTTTGGTTACAAAATTAATCGAGCAATTAATATAAAAAAAATGTATACAAAATTGAAACATGTTTTAATGAATTAAATCTATATTTGTTCTTGGTTAATAAACCTTATGCTTAAAATTACACAAAAATCAAAAGTATTGAATTATTAAAAATTGATATAAATATCTATTTGTACAAGATCTATTTTTGAGAGATTATTTTTTAAGCATAAAATAGTTATCCTTAAATTTTTACATAATTTCAAAGGAAAACTTTGTTAACCAATAACAAAAAATGGAAAGAATAATTTAAACTTAGTTAAATTTTGAATAATAATTTGGAATTTAGAAATTTTATTTAATTGTAAATGTAAGGAATTTATTATCAACCTGTACTGTTCATTATTTTGACAAGATCTATTTTTTGGAGATATATAAATTTTAATCATTCAATAGTTTTCATTAAATTTTTGCACAATTTCAAAGATAATCTTTGTTAATCAATATATAAAATTAAAAAAAATAATTAAAACTTGGTTAAATTTTGATTAATAATTTAGAATTTAGAGATATATTTTAGAAATTGTTTCATTTAATGCTTTAATAAAAATCCCAAAAACCGTGTAAAAATTTTAAACGGTACTATTTCAAAAATAATTTACTTATTTTGTCTTTAAATTGTAATTCATTGGACTATGAAATGTACAAACTTCTATCAGTTGTAAAACTTCAAATACATGTTTCTAAAACAGATATTACATTAATTAACTTGTTTCACTGTTTATTATCTTGACATGATTTTTTTTCAGAGATATATCAATTTTGGATAATTCAAATAATCAAATTAAAATAAAATATTGATTTAAATAGATAAACATGAACTCAACTTTACTTTTTTAATATGACGCACAAACCTATGGCTACAATCTTATTGCTGCATTTTTATTTTTCAAATACAATAGTTATGCAATTCTACAAGAAATCTTAGGAAAAATAAGCTGTGCCAAGTCAAACTTACTAAAAATTGTAAATTAACATTTTTAATAACATATTTTTTGTTATAATTGCAAAAAGGAGCCAGTATGGATATTTATTGTTTTGACGACAATATTTTCTTTATTTCTTTTTTTTTTAGAAGAATTAATAAATAATGAAAGTTTTGTGTTTCTCATTACAAAAACTAATAAAGGATATGAATTACTTTTTCTCACAATTTTTTCAAACAATTGTTTAAAATTACTGTTGCAAATGTCGATTTAGTAATTTTTCACAAAACAAAAAAAATCTTGGTTGCCCTTTTATGCACTGTTTCAAAAAATTTGTTATAAAAATTGTGGGTTAATTTCTTTTTTTTGGTATTGGTTAACCATGTTTATCTTTGAAATTACGCAAAAATTTAATAAAAACTATTGAATGGTTAAAATTGATATATCTCTCAAAAATACATCTTGTCAAAATTATGAACAGTACATCATGATAATAATTTTGTTACATCTACAATTCACTAATATCTCTAAAATCTAAAATTATATACAAAATTTGAACAAGTTTAATTTATTACAATTAATTTTTGTTATTGGTTAACACAGTTTATCTTTGAAACTACGCAAAAATTTAATAAAAACTATTATATGATTAAAATTGAGGTATCTCTCAATAATACATCGTCTCAAAATAATGAACAGTACATCATGCTAACAAATTTTTTACACATCTCTAAATTCTAAAATGTTATTCAATATTTAACCAAGTTTAAAATATTCTTACTATTTTTTGTTATTGGTTAGTAAAGTTTATCGTTGAAATTAGTCTAAAATTTAATACCATCTATTGAATGATTAAAATTGTTATATCTCTCAAAAATAGTTCTTGTCAAATAAATGAACAGTACTGCATGATAATAAATGGACTATCAGTTTTAAAAACATACAAGTGAAGTTTTGACACTGCTATAACTTTGCAAAATTTGATGTTATTTGTGCATTGAAAAACGAACGATTATTTTATGCCTTTAAGATATTTTAATATACCTAAATTAAATTTAATTATCAATCTGCTGGAGATTGTCTAAATTTATGTAGACTTTTGATAAATATTATGATGAGTATATTGAGGAAATAGGACTATATTATACAAAACACTCATTTTTATCCTTTTGATCAATTATATTAGCTATATTATATAAAATGTATTATTATTACTTTTTTTGTGATAACCAAGAACAGAACAGAATGATAATAATTTTGTTACATATACAATTCACTAATATTTATAAAATCTGAATTATTATTCAAAACTTAACCAATTTTAATTTATTTTTACTAATTTTAATTTGTTAGAGTTATTACAAGTCGATAAAAATAAACATTGACTTTATATTAGATAAACATGAACTCAAACTTGCTTTTTTAATATGACGCACAAACATTTGGCTGCATTCTTTTTGCTTCATTTTAATTTTTTTAATCCAATAGTTATGCAGTTCTACAAAAATCCAAGGAAAAATAAGCTGTGCCATGTCAAACTTACTAAACATTGTAAGTTAACTTTTTTTAACAACATATTTTTTGCAATATTTGCAAAAAGGAACCAGTCAGGATAATTATTTTTTTTACGACAATATTTTCTTTCTTTTCTTTTGCTTATACAAGAACAAAATAAATATTGAAAATTTTGTGTTTCTCTTTACCAAAACTGATAAAGGATATGAATTACTTTATTGCACAATTTTTTTAGGAAATTGAATAAGATTTCCTTTGCTAATGTCGATGTGGTAATTTTTCACAAAAAAAAAAATCTTGGTTGCCCATTTATACCCTGTTTACTAAAATTTGTTGTAAAAATTGTGGATTAATTGGAATAAACAAATTTTTTTTATATCATGGGGGATATCTTATCCCAATTCAACAAAACAGGGTAAAACCTTTGCATTTACGAGAGATATATAGACCATACCATAACTTTGAGTTATATAACATAAATAAATATTGTACTCAACCCCTTTAAAAGTGTCGCAATTATACAATTTATACAAGTATTTATTTAAAATATTATTTTAATATATATTGTTCAAAAATAAAACATTTTTTTAAATTTACAGGTGGAGGCGTAATTTTTGGAATGTTGAAAGTTTGTTGCCCCCCCGAATTTAAGCAATTTTTCTATTTTTTCTCCAAAAAATTTAATAAAAATCCCAAAACCTAACCCCCCCACCCCCACCCATCTGAAAAATAGATTATGTCAGAATTATAAACAATAAATAATGTAATTAAATGGTTTATTTGTATTAGAAATATGTATTTGAAATAGAAAAAATTTCAAAAACTCCTTAATTTTGTTGGGAGGGGGTAGGGGAGTTACAACCTTTTAACATCACATTAAACAAATGCTAATGAAAATAATTACTTTACTTGTCAACCTAAAATTATATTTTTCATATTTTTGTAAATTTAAATGTTTCTCTGATTAATTAAAAGTTTTTCTGCGATCGATTTCTAATAACTCTAATGCCGGGTAGTTACTTTAGTTTAAATATAATAAGAAAATTTTGTAAATCTTATGTTACTAAAGCAATCGGTTAATGATTATTTTACTAATTTTTCTCTCTTCGAGAAAAAAAGAATAATGGTGATAGCATTGAAAAATAAAAAATTAACATTATTTAGGATACAACTACAAATAGTGCGCAATCTTCCATTGTCCTATTTTTCTCAACAATATTTCTTTTTATGGGGGGAAGGTCGGGTTTTTAGATTTTTAATTAAATTTTTTAGGGAAAAATAGAAAAATGGCTTAATTTCGAAGGAGAAGAGGCGAACAAAAACTTTTCAACGCTACCCTTTACTGATGCTTATACAAAATATGCCTCCACTTATGAACTTATATATATAACAAATATTTTTTTAACTAAATACTTATATAAATTTTATAAATGTAACACTTTTAATTGGCTAAGGCACAATATTTATAAATTTTATATTAGTCAAAGTCATGGTATCTATATATCCCTTGTAAATGCAAAGGTTTAACCCTCCTTTGGTTAATTGTGATAAATACACCCCAAGATGTAAAAAAATGATATTTATTCCATTCAATCAAAAAATTTTGCAACATTTTAAAAGAAATTGTATTCAAGGGCAAGTTTTGTGAAAAATTACCAATTCAACATTTTCTATTGGACATTGTAATTTAAATTTTTTAACAAACTGGACAATACAATAAACTTTATCCCTTATTTGCATTTGTAACGAGAAACACAAAACATCCAATATTACATTCAAAAACAAAAAGTATAAAGAAAATATTGTCGTCCATAACCATCAATAACTGGTTCATTTTTGCAAATCTTGCCAAAATATGTTATTGAAAATGTTAATTTACAGTTTTTAGTTCAAAATTCATTCTTTTTAAACATTTCTTAAAAATTAATAATAAAAAAGAATGAAAATTGTCGTTGAATTACAATAACAGAAAGGATTAAATAAAAAAATTAAAATTATACTTAGATTTGACAGAGTTTTAGTTATAAATTAATTTTACGTTTCAAAGTGATTTTTTTGATCTTTTTTTTTTTATAAAATCAAAAACATCGTCTATCAATCAGTGTTTAAAATATTTATTTGCAAACAGAAGATTTTTATAGTCTTTATTCAAATGCAAATTTGAAACATCTCATAAGGTACTCATTTATTGGCTTTCCTGCATTCAAAAAAAAAAAAATTTAAAATTTGGTAACTTTTATCAATTTCGATAAACACATTGAAAAATCAATATGCATATTGGATGCACTTCATGAAATAATATATTTAGCTTTATAGTTTTTTAAGTATCTTTTTATTAAAAAACGTAAAATTTATTAAATTTAATTTTAATGCTATAAATAAAAATAGCGTGCAATCTTACATTGTCATAGTGTTCCCGAATTTATATATATATTTTTTTTTTTTGGAGGGGTGGTTTTTTTAGGGATTTTTAACGAAACTTTTTTTGGAAAAATTTAAAATACTACACAATAGAGATGCTAATTAAAATTATGCCTCCATTTTTTAACTTACAACTATATTTGTCATATTTTAACAATATACATTAAAAAAATATTTTTATAAATAATTATATAAATTTTTAATGTTAAGACTTCCAAATGGTTTAAGCCCAATATTTATAAATGTTATATTACACAAAGTCAGTGTATCTATTCATCCCACGTTAATGCAATGGTTTATCCCTTCTTCGGTGAATGGGGATGAAATACACACCAAGATGAAAAAAAATGCTATTTATTCCATTAAATTCAGATTTTTTGCAACAACGTTTTAAAAGCATTGTATTCAAGGGCAACCAAAGTTTTTTTGGTTGTGTGAAAAATTACCAAATCGAAATTTGCAAAGGACATTGTGAATCAAATTTTTCAACAAATTGTGCAAAAAAGTATCTAATATCTTTTATTAACATTTGTAAGAGATTTACAAAAATTCCAATATTTCTTTTGTACTTGCAAAAAGCAAAATAATAAAAAAAATAGTGTCGCCCAAAAAATAACCATCGATAACTCGTTCATTTTTGAAAAATATTGTTATTGAAAATATTAATTTAAAATTTAAAAAACTAAATGCATTCTTTTCAAAATTTCTTCTGAAAAAATGAATATTGGGATTAAATCAAAATAAGAGATAAAAATTGTTCTAAAATTTACAAATATTTCAGTTATAAATCAATTTTAGGTTTAAATAAGATATTTTGAATTTTTTTCGTGTCTTTTTGTTATAAAATCTTTTTAAATTTTAATACGACGTCTATAAATTGGCGAATAAATGATATATAACTATGACCAGTAGATTTATGTTGTCGAACTCCAAAATTTTCCATGTGGTTGAGTAACACAAGCCCAATTGCTGAGAACGGCGACGAATTGACATTTCACGATTCTCATTAACACTGGATGCTACGGCTGCAATATTCTCTTCAGTACGCACTGTACGCATGCGAGTCGATGGTTTAATGTCCAGCAAAGTAAATTTCGTGCGAAATTTGGTGATAACAGCACGAATTGTCGATTCACAAGGTCGATTATGACGACCATAATATGGTCGTAACAAACGATGCACATTTTTCACAGAGCACGAATTTTGATAATAAATTTCAACAATTTGCAATCGTTGCTCATTTGTAAGTCTTTCCATGATGAAATGGCAGAGTATACTGAAAACTTTCCACTTTAACAGCTGACGTAAGGACGCCATTATCAAGCAGTGCTGCCAACTGAAAAACTTAACTCTTAAAAAATCACCCTTTACATTAAAAAATATTTTTATAAATAATTATATAAATTTTTAATGTTAAGACTTCCAAATTCTTCGGTGAATGGGGATGAAATACACACCAAGATGAAAAAAATGCTATTTATTCCATTAAATTCAGATTTTTGCAAGAACGTTTTAAAAGCATTGTATTCAAGGGCAATTAAAGTTTTTTTGGTTGTGTGAAAAATTACCAAATCGAAATTTGCAAAGGATATTGTGAATCAAATTTTTCAACAAATTGTGCAAAAAAGTAACTAATATATTTTATTAGCATTTGTAAAGAGATTCACAAAAATTCCAATATTTATTTTGTACTTGCAAAAACCAAAAGTATAAAAAAAATAGTGTCGCCCAAAAAATAACCATCGATAACTTTTCATTTTAGAAAAATATTGTTTTTGAAAATATTAATTTAAAATTTAAAAAACTAAATGCATTCTTTTCAAAATTTCTTCTGAAAAAATGAATATTGGGATTAAATCAAAATAAGAGATAAAAATTATTCTAAAATTTACAAATATTTCAGTTATAAATCAATTTTAGGTTTAAATAAGATATTTTGAATTTTTTTCATGTTTTTTGTTATAAAATCTTTTTAAATTTTAATACGACGTCTATAAATTGGTGAATAAATGATATATAACTATGACCAGTAGATTTATGTTGTCGAACTCATTTTTCGAGTTTCCTAAATATAAAAAAAACCTTGATGTTGTACAATAAAAAAAAATCGGGTTTTTAGATTAATGATGATAAATAAAAAATATTCTGGAGCTATTACCGATTTATGTTTTTTAAATAGTTGATAATATGTAAATGGAAAAAAATCCACTTGTGGTTCTTTTTGTACCTAAGCTTTTCAATGCCACATAAAACTAACTCATATTAAAATTATTCCTCAACTTGTTAACCTACAATTATAAAAATATCTATTTATTATATGTAAATGTATATTTTACAAAAAAAAATAATTCTCGGGATAACCAATTTTATTATTTAATAAGCAATGCTTTTCACAAAAGAATAAATTTAGGCATGTAATTTTATTAAAGTATCTCATTATATAATAACTTAAAGATTATTAAATTTTGTCTGTTTGACAAAAAAAATCAAATTTATCTATTTTTAGATTTAAAGAATCATAGACATCTTTAGTTTATAGCGCTAATTAAATCATATTTTCCAAAAAAATTGATAACTTACATGACTTGAGAAAGAAAAAACTAATTGAAGTATATTACAAATGAAAGATTATTTTATATAAAATTTTACTTTTATACTCTTACAAAAATGGATGTTTGAAAGAAAACATCTTCTCTTTAAAGATTAAATAAATGCATCTTATTATTTTTTCATGTAATGATAATAAGTAAAAAAAATATTCTGGAGCTATGACCTATTTATCTTTCTCAAAAAGGCTCATAATATGTAAATGTAAGTAAATTAATTTTTGGTGTTAAATAGTCAACATTAATCAACAATAAAAATAAACAACCAAACAAATGGAGATTGAAAATATTCCTTGTTCCTTCATTTTTATATAGGGTAAAATGAACAATTTTTTTTTACGATAACAAACTTGAACATCCAATATGAGTATTAAATGCTATTTACCACACAAATTTTTTCCAAAAACTGATGTGTTATATGCTAAAACGAAAAAAACTAATTGAAGTAAATATATAAGATAAATATTACTTATATTAAAATAAAATATAAATTATTAAGATACAATTTAAAAATACAAATAATGCTCACTTTTTATATCATCTTTTCTACTATTTCAGTTATAGAAATATTAACTACAACAATTGACGACTGATATGATGTGTCAAAGCTTTTGGTTTGAATTTTTAATTTTAGCTATTTTGAATGGAATGCACATCTTGAACAAAAATTAAGTGTTGTACTTTTTTAATGTCTTTTTATAAAATAACGTTCAATTCATTATATTTAATTGAACAGTACATAGAAGTATGTCTGTTGGATTTTTTTATCTTAATTTAATGATTCTTTGACATCTTGAC
>NW_027293639.1:0-672 GCF_016086655.4 Lepeophtheirus salmonis | reverse complement strand
ATACTAAACTTCATTAAATGACAGAATTAGTTTGGTCTTCTTAAAATCATAACGGTTTGAGACCGGCTTAGGATTTCCAGACCGAAACAGCTAAGCTGCGCTCCTCCAAAACATTCTTGTTATTTTAAGAGTTACCTAGATGTTTTTTTGGTTTTTTTTCTTCAACATGGCCATAATACATATTTTTATCACTATAGCCCGTATATAAACAGAGTTTTATTTTAAGGAGGGTTTAATTTTTTAGAATAGACAAGAATTTTTTTTTAAACAATGACTTTATTTAGAAATAGTATGCAAACTTGTGAAGAGAAAACTTAAAAAATAACCTTGATTGAAAGATGGGAGAGGAATCGAGGACCTCTAGCTGCTTTATACAGAGACCTCCGCAAAGAAATCCTTACTCTTCCCAATATACGTCAAATTTCAGAATTGTCTACATCATTTAATTTAGAAACAGGACTTTCGGAAAAAACGGTTAAATATATGAATACTCGTTTGAACTCTTTTCAAAATCATACGGACAAAACATTAGTATTGTATTTGATGAAAAGTACTGGACAAGACGAGTCGAGTACTTCTCTGGATCATTTGTTGGACTAGGAGAAGGTGAAGAGATATCCAGGGCAATATTTTGCGTTCTGATTAGGTGCCTTCATTCTACTTATAACGACA
>NW_027293638.1:0-563 GCF_016086655.4 Lepeophtheirus salmonis | reverse complement strand
TTCGGTCCACTTTACAAAGGTGAACGGTTGATTTTCAGTGGTGAACGTGGGGTATTTAAACAGGGCAAATGCTACAGCATAGATTAAATCTTGCAAGAATATCGCCCAGGTTAGATAATTTAATTTTAACAGCTCAGAATATGATAAATGTGGTGTTAGATTGTGTTAATAGTATGAATTAAATTAAATATATCTGGATGTACGCGCTTATAAGAAAAACTTCAACGTTACTCTTTACTTTCATGACATTGACTATTTACAAAACTAAGTAGTTTACATATATTTTTATTTTACTTTCTACACAATAAAAAATAAATTTATGATTTTTTAAAAGTAATTTCAAATATGAAAAAAAGGGCCTTGCAACTTTATCACTACCCCAGGCTCCACTCACGCTAAAATCCACCCTAGTTCCAGTAATTATGATTGGTTATTTGTATAAGATCCCTGAAACTACTAACATTAAATCTAATTAAAGCTTTGATAATCTCAATGCACCATTGTTAAAAGGAAGAAGTAGGGTTTTCTTTACTCCTCTAAAAGAGTGTTGAACCCATAAAGAA
>NW_027293637.1:0-2692 GCF_016086655.4 Lepeophtheirus salmonis | reverse complement strand
AGTTAACCCCGAATATCCACATTATGGATCTGGATGAAGTTTAAAGTAGTTCCAATTTATCGTGGACACCCTGTATTACAGACATAATTAGTACAATTAGACAAGGATAGCAAACCCTTTCTTTTGACCGCCTACGACTTATTTTTTGGATTTGAGTAGTTGAAAATGAAAAACCATCGTAGAATGAATATTTATGGAATTGATATAATACAATGACGTATTTATTATTTATTCATAAATATTCATGAATAATATCATTGTAAGCATTGGAACAATATAATAAGCTAAAGGTTACTAATTATAATATATTTATTATTTCATTTTATCTTTTTTATCAGGTAATTTTGATATTAAATTTGTAAAATAAAGAGGGAAATATTGACTGACTGAATTTTTTTAAAGATAGTAATTTAATTAAAATGAGTCTAATTCTTTTTTTCTATTTAAAAAGCAGAATCAAATTAAAAATATTGAAAATTGAATTTGATAATTTCATTTGTTTTCAATGTCTTTCCATATAGTTTTTAAATATAAATTAGAGTTTATTCTGAGAAATAGTGAATTATATATAACAAAAGAAATTGGATAAAATAAAATAATTTTTGTGAATAACTAACCAATAATTAACTATTTTTACATATAATTAAGTGCGTCATTATTAAAATCTGAATAAAATATTTATTGTTATATTTAATGAACTACATTAGTAAATAAATTTTACCCAAAGATTATAATAATGTGTTCTTGTTTGCTTTTACATTGATCAACATACAAATTACCTTCAGAACCCAAAATATCTCACTCTTGTGGCCTATTAAAGGAAAAAAAAAACTTTCTTATACTTTCAATAAACCTTGGTAGCTTATAAAATATAGAAAAATATTTGTTAAGTAAAAAACCTTAAATAACTACGAAAATATTATTTTCATTATTTTGATCAAAAATGAAAAATTTGTAAAACTTCCAAAAAATGGGTGCATTTTTGCAATTTAAGAAATTTAAAAGACATTTTATGTTATAAAAAAAGGACATATAAAAATTAAAATATTTTTTGAATATGGAAACGTGTATCTATACACTATATCTAGTGTGCGGATTGTTTTTAGATCGTTTATCGCAAAAAACAAAAAAACTCATTGAATCCATAAGGTGTAATAAAAAAAAATTAAAAACTTTTTTTAGGTCACACAAGTAGAAATTCCAGAATTTAATTGCCATTTTCATATTTGTAGAATCAAAATATTCTGAAATAAACCTTTTAGTCCAATTGCTGAAAAAGGACATTTTTGTTGACATGTATTACTAGTATTCCTACATAATTGTGAAAAAATACAACATTGTTTTTTTTGGGACATCCAACAGTTTCTTTTTTTTCCTTTTCTGCTATGAGCAGTTATTAGTTCATATCTTAGACAATCAATATATCTTCCTAGAGTGAAATAATATATCCATAAATTAGATTTTTGATTCACAATTTTTTATTTTTTTGATGGGTTGCGGATATTTTGAATGAGTAAACATGCATTCCATTATTTTAAAATCAATAAAAAAGCAAAAATTGGAAATATGACACTATAGAAAGATTTTGATTAAGTTCATACCATAAAAAGTCCTATTAGAGGGGAAAAAAATACTTTTTATCCTTAAGATATCAAATGTTCATTTTTTATCTCAATAAATTCATATTGATGAAAGATTGCAAAATAATATCTCATCAACGAAATATGATTCCATGACAAAAATTACAACAGAATGAAACATGATCAAACTTTAAAGTGCAAATTATTTGTGTACGAAATATTTTTCCTACATTTTATTTCTTGTCATTTTTCAAGTCCCCAGAGAGGCCCACTCTAAATCTTATTTTAAAGTGAATGAACTACGTCACATTATAACGAATAAAGGTATTGGTACATGTATATGATTATATAAGTAATTTTCTATATATTGTATTAAAATATCATATACTAAATTTCTTTGTTAATGATGCAATTAGATTTATATAAATATTTATCGTAAAATACCTCGGTTTGTCAATATATATACTTTATAACACAAATTGCTAAAGTAAATGAAATATGTAACCGATCAAACAACACACACTTACATTAATTACCTGCATTTTAATTGATATATGTCAGCATTAAACTCAGATTATTGAATAAGATACACCATTATTATTTTGTATTGTTTTATTTTTATGTAATACTAACAAAGGTTTACCCACTGTTTCTTAGGTGAGCATAAAGATAATCTTACCGACACTATAATTACAATTTTTTGGATGTTAATAACTGCAAATAACATACCAACATATATGCATTACAAAATTGTATAGATGAGAAGTCCATCTTGTATTTTTGTAACAATTACTAAATCGAATTTTGAGAAAAAATAATAAGATTTATTGAAATTGTAAACAGGAACACAAACCTACCAAGATTTAATAGGTACTTGGTAAAAGAAAAAAGTTTAGGAAAATAAAGTTGCAAAAAAATATTTTTCGATAACTGGTTCATTTTTGCAAATATTGCAGATAGTATGTAATGAAAGGGTCCAAAAATTGTACACTCAATATTCATTTTAGGATCCATAATTATATGTTTAAAATGCATCGTTTTGTAGTATTTCTACTTAAAATGTACGTTTGATGAAATAATTGAAATTTTTCAGAAAAGTACATTTAAAGGGT
>NW_027293636.1:0-1313 GCF_016086655.4 Lepeophtheirus salmonis | reverse complement strand
ATTATATTAATATTGAATAATAAAGGCGGGAATGATAACGTTCATGATTGATAGAAGAAGATGTATATTATTTAATCAATGATGCCATAAGTAATTCTTCTTTTCTCCTCGCACGCTTTTGTATTCTTACCAAAATTATCACCCTTAGGTATAATATATATATATTCATAGTCGATATTATTCCTTTTTCATAGTCATACTCATATTATAAATTGTATCACAACTTTTAAATATCGGGCCGCGAAAAATATCATGAAGACTCCAGTACTATATAGTAAGGAGAATTCTGGTGGTGTATTTTTTGTTCTTTAAAGTTTGAGGTTGTAATATTATGTAGTTAGTTCAATCTTTTACAATGTGAATATATTTCTTCTCCATTTGTCTATATTAGAACAACCTTCATTAGTTCAGTAGGAGGTATGGTACACTTATAAAACTCAATAGGCTAGCTTTGGGTGGCTCTGTTTATCTGTATATATTTATAATAGAGTTTGTGTATATATGTGTGTGTCTTTTACGGATGCCCACACTGTTGGGCCTAAGAGGTGGAGACTTTACATGGGCACCTCTTTTAAACCTGGTCAAGCTAAGATGGGCTGCCAATTTTCGGGGGTGGCACATAAGTATTCTAACTATAAAGATATTCACTCCAAAAATTAATGACTTATATGACTTGATAAAGAATAAACTAATTTAAGTATATATATAAATGAAAGATTATGATTATATAAAAAAAATATAATATCCAGATGCAACATAAGAAAATAAAAACAATGCTCACCCTTTTATATCATTTTTTCTACTACTCCAACGATTGGTGACTGATACGACGTGATAAAGCTTGGTTTTTGAATATAATTTTTGGGAAAAATTTCAAAAAACTTTCTTAATTACGAGGGTTCGGAGCTACAGCCTTTCACACAACACTATACAAATATTTTCAAATAGGTTATCCCGAGAAAAAAAAAAAAAAAAAATTATACCTAATATAATAAATAGAAAGGGTAAAATAAGTGCGTTCTATAATTTACTCGTATAAGTTCAAAAAGCATTAAAATCTATATATTGCTAATTAATTTATAAGTTTCTGAAAATAAAATTAAAAATAACCTGTCATTTCAAAGTTAGAGTGATGACATTGAATATTCACAAGAATAAGTAATGAACTAGTGGCTAAACTTTAACAACATAATAATTTTGAATTTAGAAATTTTAAAGAATTGTATTTGTAATATATATACTGGTACATAAACAGCTTATAAAAAATTAATGGATTCAATGGAAACAGAAGGACTTTTCTATATTTTGGGATG
>NW_027293635.1:0-2277 GCF_016086655.4 Lepeophtheirus salmonis | reverse complement strand
ATCAGGCCTCTGGTGCTCGCCATTTAAAAAAATGTAATTCATAAGGTAAAGGAGAAAAAAAGTGCCAACAGCTAAAGCCTTTCTTGACATGGTAATAGCGTTTGACTCCGTATCGCATGAATCTATCTCTAAAACGTGTAGCAGAGTGGAGATACATAACCATCTCTGCAAATACATCTCAGGAATGTATACAAAAGCTTCCTCTCTTCTGGAAGGAAAATTATGTACACGATTTAATTTAGGAATTTTACAAGAACCTCAAGTTGGGCCTCATTTTTAACTTTACTATGCACTGGATCCTCCAGGATTATTCCAAAACCAGTGTTAACTAACTGATCAAGATCGGTGGGTTGGAAATACCAATCCTTCTTTACACTGATGACACGGTTTGAATATCCTCATCTTTCGAGAATTGACAAAAGTCTACGAATGGTTTTATTGAAATAAGTAGCCGAGTTTTTTTTGGGGTGCTATTAAAGAGACAATGTTAAATTCAGCTTTTACCACAGAAACCAATACGGATTTTTAACAATTGAATTATCAGAGATGGAATAGCTACTGTCTCTCCCTGCTTCTCTTAACCTTATTTTTCAACTATGAGACATAGAATGTCTCGACAGCTCAGACTTTCCAGCATTGAGAGACGTTTGACAAACTGAACAAAACTCGAGAGTTGAAACATTTGCATCCGAAGTAAGCCAATATTTAACCCAATCTTTGCGGTACTTCCGTTTCCAAACTTGTGGGATGACGAAAAAAAAAGAAAGAACTTGGACCTTTTCGATGATTTGAATAAGTAATAGCTTATTTTATTCCTTAGATTTTACCTACAGGCTTAATCTTAAATAAGAATAAACTGGATAATGTAGATATTTCAAGATTTTTTAATTAGTCTTTCAAAATGAATGAATATTGAACAAGACTTTTAATATTGTTTATAATAATACGGAAAAGAAAAATCTATATTTTACTAAAAAAAAGGAAAGTAGGAAAAATACTAATTATTTAATGAGACGCAGTCTTGTTCTCTAATTACTTTTAGTGTACTTCATTTTGGAAAAAAGTTCTTCACAAGCATATGTGCATCCATACAATGAGGTCATCAGTATTTCGTTATTCATAATATTTTTATATTTTACATTTGGTAATATATATTTATTGAAGAAGTCACAAGTGGATTCGAAATTTCAATTTCAAAGATTAATTACATTGCAAGTCAATTAATTTCAACTGATATTTTTCTGGCACTTGCTCCGCATCTGTTTCGTAAGCAGTACCAAATAATTGAAATAGAAAATGTATCTCTACAATGAATGACACATCCATTAAAGGAGATGATTGAAACAAAGATCTTTCTCCAAAGGGTTGAGATCCTTGAACATCATGGCATATTTCTAGGATATAAAAATGAGAAGATATAGATTCATTGAAACTATGGGTGGATAAAGATCCATTATACGAATGTTTAGTCGAACATATCCATATAAATCAGTGATAACCCATAAATACCAGGCCACTCTATTCAAACTCTTCCCTCTCATAGTTGGGGAGTATTTTTACCCTACGACGTTCCTTGGCGATTCACATACTAGTTACTTAAGAAAAAGTAAGGATATAACTCCCTACGTAGGATATGTGTTGTGACAATTTTCCTTGGATAATATAATTTATCCTTACAACTGATTAAATTCCCTAAGAGTGGCAGGACTTGGAACTATGTAGTTTATTTTTCTTGCAACTATTCTGTGCAAAAACTTCAACTTTAGTTCAACTATTGAAATGATGTTGTATACTTTTTTATGGAACATCCATAGGGAAATTAAGGGCAAAACAGCAACTAAAATTAAGTATTTAAAAAAAAATACTTTTCATATAAAAGTAAGCCCCCTTAACGTTCAAGATATATAGATCTAGTGTCACGACGCACATAAATTATCATTTCATTCTTAAACATCTTTATTTCTTTATAGAACTATATATTGAACACAAGAAATAAGAAAAAAGAAAACAATAAAAAAGATAAATTCCAGAAATTCTAAATAAATATGAAGTATCAAATTCACACACTTTCATCGGCATTAACACAGTTTCTTGACCAAATACTGAGTCCTTTTTCTCCCTTTCCGTTAGATTTCAGCCATAAAAAGCTAATGAGTTGTTCTAAAACACCACCGACTGAAGCGTTAACACAAACTCTGAATTCCTTCCAGGAATATAGATGAGTGGTAGGTAGATCTAAACTATTTTTGAATTTGTTAAAAGGTCGACTTAACTGTA
>NW_027293634.1:0-3140 GCF_016086655.4 Lepeophtheirus salmonis | reverse complement strand
CACACCATATAATCTGCAATCCAATGGTTTGGTGGAAAGAGCAAACAGGTAGTTGAAGGAGGGTTTGAGGGCCTCGTCTTTTCGGAGAACAAGGAAAATTGGATAATGGCACTGAACAGGATCTTATTGGATCTGAGAACTACTCTTCAGCATTTCTCCATCTCAAGAAGTTTATGGCGAAGAAATTCGTTCTCACTCTCCCTGATGTGTTCAAAAGGGTGAAAACATCGAATAATAATTTTAGGACAAATCATCACTCTTCAGTTAGCCAACAGACTTCACTTGAAGAAGGAAAGTTGCAGGCAGCCAAGAAAGTTCCAGAGTGCCCCAATCAGAGGACCTCTTGACGCTCCATATGAGGGTCCTTTCGAAATATTGGAGAAACATGATGACTATTTTATTTTAAACAGAAGAGGAACCCCTTCGAAACAGTCCATTGGTCGTTTAAAAACAGCTTATGTTTCCATTTAGTTTAGTATTTTGACGTGCTTTATTTAATTTAATTTTTTTTTTAATCATTATTTTACCCGTGTGTCGTAATTTCAACCCGGGAGGGGAATAGTTTAGCGTTCAGCTTTACAAGTTGATTCCACGTTCTTTCCGATAGGATTTCTTAATCTATTATTTCGTATAAACTTCCTCAGTCGTTTATGTTTAATTGAGAATACAACTTTTGCTTTAGTAATTTTATAAAGCGTGTATGATTCTGGAGATACTACTTATGTATAAATATACAACGCCTGCGAGGGATCAACAAGAAATTGTTTTCTCGTCCTTCTAGAAACGGAACATAATTATAATATACATAACTTATTAATTCGTTTATCTATTATAAAGAATAAACTATGAAATAGTCATGATGTATCAAGTGAGACGATGGTATTGACAGCTGACAATAAAATACATAGGGTATTTTTTTGTTTTAAAGAAGGAACACCTTGATACTTTAGCCTTTTAACGACAGTAATTAAAAATAATCAATTAGATTGGATATTCAGGACATTTAAACTAGTGTTAATCCCCTTGCCTCTAAAATATCAATTTCTTATTACAATTAGTAAAATAATCGACTTAATCATACTTTATTTCGAAATTTTTTAGAACAGTACCTTACATTGCCCTTAAATTAAATATTAGTTTTAGTACCTGGGATTACAAGAATTATTAGCTTTGACAAACAGACAAAATTTCCTTTAATAATATTGAAAATAACTCAACAAGAAATCTTCAGGGCTGCTTTTCGTTTTTCATGAGCACACCCAATCGTAGGTACTCAATATATAAATGTTATATCCTCAAAAATAAAAATAAAATAATTTTTATTATTAAGAACAGCTTAAAGTACTTTAGTTTGGAGACTAAAGCACTTCCTGACTGAGCTTCAGCTGTACACACCTCATCTAAAGTCACATTTATTATTATTTTTTATGTGTTTCTACGGATTTTTTTTATCAAATCATCATTTTTATAATAAGGCCTTAAAAATGTTTGTATCTACAATATAACTTTTATTACAATAAAGGTCATAAATATCGCCTTTGTTAAGAAAGGAAAGGTACAAATAAACAAAACATTGATTATCCAGAGTGTTATTAAAACAGGGAGTAACCTTCAAAATATTATATCATATTTATAATTGATATAGTAAATAATGAATTGAGTATGACACATAATATTGATTGCTTTGGCTGTTGTCAGTGATAAATTTTCAATTTTTCAAAATGGCAACGTTGAGCTATTTTCTTTTCGGACCCATTTTTTAATATACTAATTCCTACCCTAAACACATGTTTAGACTACCTTTTATAGCCGTCCTTATATATATATATATGTATTGCAAATCTTCCTGGTGATGAAGATTATTGGGCTACACTCACTAGAGTCTTCCAAATTGCGAACCTGATGTCCTTTAGAAGATTTATGATTATAAAGACTTCAATGACAACAATCAAGCACACAAAATTTGTTCGTTTCTCATAATACGGCTGCTCTTCTGTTTCCTCAATTCCGGTTTCAGGGATGAACCTCAAACTCCTAAACAGTCAATAGATGAAGTGATGGTTGCTTATAAAGGGAAGAGAGTAGATACTTTGAGGCAATATATTCAAAGCAAGCCAAACAAGTGGGGTTATAAATGATTTGCTAGGGCCTCTGAGGATGGTTTTGTACACGATATTATAATGTATCAGAGGAACAAAACCTTAGAGGCCCATGATGTACAAGAAACAGATTAACAAAAAAGACTTGGATACAACCAGCAAGATTATTGTAGCTCTAGTCAGTACATCCTGGAATACCAAGGCTATGTTTGTAAGTAACTTTTTCAAACCCTGGACTGAGTTCGATACCTCAAAACACAAAACTGCAGGTACATAGGAGCAGCCAAAGAAAACAGAAATGGACGACGTTGCTCAATGGACAACGTGGGTGGGAGAAATTATTCTCTTGAACTCAATGTCCAAAGGTTTACTTCTCAGTTGTTCTTACAGAAGGAAATTTACTTCAGGTACATATAGCTATAGACTTCAAAGACAAATCCTAGGTCCGATGGAGTCATTTTAATATTATAATGTTCGTTTCTACATACTTAATGAGTACAACTCCATTTTTCCAATTAAAGGAACAAAAAATCTACATCAAGGGGAACATATAATTATCTCAGAAGGCATGATGAGTTACTTTTAGTCAGGTAGAAAAAAACAAAACCAGCGACTAAAGAGGAGAACCTTCAACAGTTAAAATAGCAGTACTGCAAGATAAATATTTTAATTGTATTTCAATTAATATTTATTTATTTCAATATGGATTTTTAAAACAATTTAGACCTAAGATAGAGGATATTTCTTCTTTCAGAGGAAAACGCAAACACAACGAAGACCTATTAAATAATAAACAAAAAGAAGAAAGAGCACACGCAACAACCGTTTTTCCTTTTCTAATTTTTTAAATGTAGTTTTTCATAATAAACATTTCAAGGCTAGTTGTAACTAAAGTTGATAATTCTGTAGAGAAAACGCGTGCAAGGAGAAGGAGGGGGGAGAAAGACTTATGGTATAATTGTTTAAAACACTGGATGTGATTATTAGCTCTGCTTTATTATGATTTTTGAGGTATAGCGAAAGTATTTATTAACAAAATGT
>NW_027293633.1:0-424 GCF_016086655.4 Lepeophtheirus salmonis | reverse complement strand
ACTAACATGTCATTAATATCAACAGTTACAGATGGTAGCACAAGGCCCAATATAGTTTTAATAATTATTTCAAAAAAATAATATAGAGTAATTTAAGTATCGTGTAACACATCGAAGAGGTGTTTATTTTAATGTATTTTATATAGACATTGTGCGTTATATTTAAAGTTTTGTAGATAAACACATTGATACACATGTTAGTAAGAAGTTTTGTATCGAAATATTTTCATTAATAGATCGAATAAAAAAGTGATTAAAGATTTTAAAACACTATCAAAAAAGGCCCAAAATTCATAAATTTGGACAAGTTACAAATCAAAAAATTAAATTTCGGACGTTATTATAATCATATTTCTTAATTTCAGACACCATGAAATAGCACAAATATAGGAGTAATAAATACTTAGGAGTGCAAATACTGCTT
>NW_027293632.1:0-1023 GCF_016086655.4 Lepeophtheirus salmonis | reverse complement strand
AATACCAATGGGCCATGGCATACACACAACACACAGTATGTCCAAAAATTGATGGTGGTTTCAGATTCCTCTCCCGACCATAGAGTTGGTGGAGAGAAAGGAAGGACAAGCCCTTGCAAATCAGAAGGGTCGATGAAGGAAGAAAAAATAAGTAAAGTTCCCAAACTGGTGATTTCACAAATCCTTGACCGAACAGAAAAATCCACAAGGAACTTGCAGTAAGATTGACTTCAAATGCCTATCCAATATCCAAGTCCTCTGTCCAAACTACCTGAGGCACTCTTTGAATGCTTTGTCATAAAGCCTCGCCTGCACCCCAAAATTTTAGAAAACCATAGGAAGGTTCGGCTTCAATTCTTTCGTGAGGGGAAACACTGGACTGCAGATGACTGGAAATGTATCTCAGGGATGAAAGTCCATTTGAGCTATTTCGTACCCAAATCCCCAAACTGATCAGGTTTGGGCAAAATATAAGGGAGATGTGGAACACACTCCAACAATGTAATTTCCACTTAAAATTCAGGTTTGGGCCGTTATCAGCCACCAGGCAGTGTCAGATCTTCACCTGATTCCACGAAACCAAACTGTGACTGCCGAATACTACGTAATAGAGATCCTCAGCAAGTCTCTGATTCAGCTTTGTCTCGTACTGAAGAAACTGGACCTCCTTTGAAGAGAAAATGTTGTCTGACACATCAAAGCCATTTTCCAGCAGGATGGCGCCCCCCTGCTCAGCACTCCAAAAAGACACAAAAGTGGTGTTCAGACAACTTGGATTATGATTTTTATGTTAGTCCATTTCATTTTACAGGATTTAACTTTCGTAGTCAACAAAGCCTACAAATATGAACCCTTCAAATGAACCCCTTGTGAGTTTACTTGCAATCGAGTCCATATATAGATTTGTGGCTCTAAATTATCCCTATCTCCACATGTTTGTATTAATCGTTGATTGTACCACTTCATCCCTTGCTAATTCATCAGCATCAGATAATCAAGTTGAAGTCACATGTTTCAATAAAT
>NW_027293631.1:0-647 GCF_016086655.4 Lepeophtheirus salmonis | reverse complement strand
ATATGAAAAAGTTAAACATGATATTAAACAATAAATTTATTCAACATGTCCTCCCTCGGCAGCCACCATCTTCTCCATCCTGCCCCTAAAGGATTTGCATGCCCTGATGACTTCCGCGGAATCGACAGCATTCCACTCCCTCGTAATGGAGCCCTACAGAGCCGCGATGCTCTTGTGGCTGACCTTACACACCTCCCTCTCCAACTTCCCCTACTAGTAGTATTGACACGGATTGAGGTCGGGTGAGTTGGAGGGCCAGGTGTTGCGATCCCAGAAAGTGATGTCGTGGGAGTTGAAGAGGTTAGTGGTACTCATGGCGATGTGTGCGGGCGCTGAGTCTTGTTGGAATATGAACTCCCTCCCAGCGGCCGTATCTTTCATCCGGGGATGACAAACTCCTCCATGACTTCGAAGTACCTTATTGCGTTAACCCTTTCCTTGGGATTGAAGAAGAAAGGAGGCATCACCTCACCGATGATGCAGATGACACCCAGGGTCATCACGGAGGCCGGGAACTTTGTGGTGAAGACCATAGGGACCTCTTCTCTCTCCTTGGGAAGCCACCTGTCATTCTGGACGTTGTAGCTTCTGTCGACAGTCCAGTTCTTCTCGTCGGAGAAGAAGATGATTTTTCCACCATGGCTCTT
>NW_027293630.1:0-574 GCF_016086655.4 Lepeophtheirus salmonis | reverse complement strand
TAAGGAATTCAGTCATTGTTTTAGGATGCTTCAATGCAAATAATTCTTTAATGTTATTTTCAATAAACAAAATAATTTTTCAGCATCCAAATTTTGCTGATTTTCTGGAGATAGTATCATGAAAGACCTACATTATGTCAAAAAAACATTTTGCCTTGTCTTGTTTTCAACAATTGTTGATACAAGGACATTATCTAATTGTTCATTGATTTAATTTGGAAAATATACTGGAACTGATCTTTTCTTTAATATATAAGAACTAGTAGTTTCGTTTCTTTATTCCCATTCCAATATTTGTAAATGAGTATGATTATAGCACCCTATTGGAGGTTTTTTCACATTAAAAGGATAAGTCTATTTAGCTTCAACTTTATCAATGTTTTAAATCCATCTTAAGTGATTTTTCTAGATCAGGTTTATAAATTCAGAAGATTCTAGCCCATAAAAGTTAGAATATAAAGCCTTAAATTATTGCGTAGCATGGATACATCTTGCTTCTTTATCCACACTCAATCTCAACTATCAGAAAGGAAATAAAAAATTTGAAAAAATTATATGATAGCTAGCTTGTTGT
>NW_027293629.1:0-515 GCF_016086655.4 Lepeophtheirus salmonis | reverse complement strand
ATTGAGTTAAATTAGGTTTGACTTAACAGAGAAAAGAAAGATTGGAAACAACTGTGTACCGGCTCTAAAACAGATTGAAAATGTTGCTGAAAAAGAGCTCGTCCAAATAAAACATCCATAGAGATAAAACTTGCTGAAAAAATAATATTGCTCAAATGAACTGTTTAAGTACATTGATTTCATATACAATATTAAACATAGAAAGAGATCGTTTTTTGGCAAAATAACAGCGAAATCTTAATCAGTAGCTGATAAATAATAGCTTAGCTATCTATAACCTTAGACAGACTTTCTTAACAACTATTATTTTATTATTTTAAATAAATTAAGGGGAATTATTGACAACCATCATAATATAACAACAAAACACAACATACAGATATATTATTAAAAAGTAAGTTTAACAATTTTTTTATTCTGTTAACAAGATTTTGACATTGGCAACTTTTCAAAATCATTTCTTATCATTTATTTTTAAACAAATTCTTGGTCACAATATTGAAAACTTGGCAACA
>NW_027293628.1:0-353 GCF_016086655.4 Lepeophtheirus salmonis | reverse complement strand
GATCAAAAACATTTCTATAGGATTTTTAATATTATACCAAAATAGAAGGGTAGCTTAAAATACCACGTGATGTTGATATAAAATTACAACTACGACAAATATAATAGATTTATAGTATCGATAGATCTCTACGATTTCAATCATTTCTCATTTTCTGTACTCCATATCGCAGTTGCTGGATTGTGGCAGTCTGCAAATTCATTATTTTAAATGATTAGTTTTATAATGTTTTTAGAGTTTACCACGAGCCTCAGAATAAAAAGCACTAATTTTCAAGTTTTATTAAATATAACTTTTTTTTTTTTTTAGTTTCTTAGAAATATTTTTGAAATACAAATATCTTTATTATAATT
>NW_027293627.1:0-574 GCF_016086655.4 Lepeophtheirus salmonis | reverse complement strand
CCACTTTATTCAAACTAAATTAAAGGGAATTAAATAATATTAATAGTATTCAATTAAATAGGAATAGTTTCAAATCTTGGGTAAAAAAACTTTGATTTATTGGAATTCTGTTATTATTACAATATTTATCCGAAATAAAATAAAAATATTAGTGTGCTATAATCCTGGAAGGGAGAATAAATGGTAATTACATCCGATATTTTCTTCTTGTAATACAGGATTTATTTTCAGTTAAAATCATAGGATTTTCAAATATACTGTAACGAATAAAAAACGATGTAATAGTATGCAAACATTATAAATACTTTCGTCTTAATAATCATAATGGCTACTTAAAAGTATTATAATGTTACTAATGTTACTCAAGTAAATACTCCTTGAGTCCTTGTGGAAAGTTGAATAAAATTCAGCAGAATTGGGAAAAAATGTCCTTATAATGTTAGTCACAGTCCCTGAAGGTTTTTATCATATTTCTTTTGAGAACATTTCAAGTCCATAATTATAATATCGGATCCATAGAGTTTATGCTGTCTGTGAGTTCAGTATATGTATACTAGTTTTTGAGTAACTACTT
>NW_027293626.1:0-451 GCF_016086655.4 Lepeophtheirus salmonis | reverse complement strand
ATTTGAATGAAAAGTTTAATGAAATATCCAATTTTGTACGTGTTAATGCAAAATATCCACTCGAAAATTCATTTTTGGCCATTTATTTCTACCCTACTAAAATTATGAAGGAATTAATATTTAACATAACAAAAAATGAATCCTCTCAAAAATCTAAGTCTATCTACTTATACATAAAAAGTTAATTAACTATAACTTTACATTCATACGTGAACCCCACTACTACAGAAATAAAATCTTGTAATCATTTGTTACGAAGCAAGTCAGATACAAAAAGGACATATACAAATGAGTTCACCACTACAAATAATATAAATATGCCTGACCACTTGATACATAATGAATCCAGATTAAAGGACTACCCTTACTTTTTACAATAACTCTTATAATCAATGATCAATTTTGACAAATCAGGATCTGTCAAATGGTAAAAAATGTAGATTCAATCTTT
>NW_027293625.1:0-623 GCF_016086655.4 Lepeophtheirus salmonis | reverse complement strand
TTACAACATAATTAGCTTTTGCTCTAAATTTTTACGATGGCTTTAGTTCTAACATTTTTTTTATTACTATATGTATTGTCTAATTTTATGATTTTGACATTTACATTATTATAAATAATTATTTAGACCTCATCGGTAGAGATATATCTATCCTGTGCACAATTGTATATATAGCAATATATATATCTGTTATACAAGCATAAATAACGGGGGGGGGGATCTTATTTGATGCCCTTAATAGTATTATATCGCTGTACATTACTACATAATTAGCATTGGGACTAAATCTTTATGATGGATTTAATTCTAACATTTTTTATTAGTATATTTATTGTCTAATTTTATGATTTTGATATTTACTTTATTATTAATAATTATTTATATGTCATTGATATCTATCCTGTGCAGAATTGTATTTCCATATAAAGAAAAAGGGGTGATGCTCTTTTTGATTAAACTCCACGTCTGTCTTGTGTTTAGCAACTTAAAATTATGACATATTTAACTGCATTCATGTCAGAACAAGAAAATATTATTTGGATAAATCTATTATTTCAATACATATTCTGTATTTCTAATTTATTGTTATTATTAGTTATATGATTGCAATTGTTTAATCTAAC
>NW_027293624.1:0-13947 GCF_016086655.4 Lepeophtheirus salmonis | reverse complement strand
TTCTGCATAGTTTGTGTTTGGATCGACCAATTCAGGTACTTTATCTGGCAGATTTATATTTATTGCTGAGTTCGATATAGCAGTTATGCGGCTATTCGGACTGTACTGTTGCATTGCATGTATTTACCCAAGTGCCATGGCTTTCTTCATCGTGAAGGGTTTATCTCCAATAATTGGCATAGCTAACTTGATTTGAATATTACCCTTTGTCTGTCTTACTTAACCCGTTTGAGGATTAATTACAACTTTATAATTTTTTGTAGGAAGAGGAATGCATCATGCTAGTGACGTCAGATGATTCTCTTCGTGTTGGTTGAACTCTAACATCAACCATTATAGTTTGTTCAATTGGCAGAGTAATTTTCTTGTGTATTGTAATAGGAAGTTGTAATTCGTTGAGGCTAAAAGTAAGTGCATCAATTCCAATCACATTATTTGATCCCAATAAGGTTCTTAGTTCCACTTTTCGCTACATAAACCAAACTTTGTAATTATTTTGTTGTGCAGGGAAAGATTGACGTCCATTTCCCTGGTAGATCCACAAGGTAGAATGAAAGGATATCCCCAATTTCTGACTATAATGGGACGTGTAGACCAAGGCTTTGTTACTTCGTTTATGTAGAGATCCTTTAGGATCCTTTTACTCCTTTTAGTGCGTCCAATCACTTTGAGTTTCATTGTTGCCCGCCCTTAATATCGTTGTCGTAACTGGTGTTAAGATTTGATTTATCAATGCATTTAACCAAATCTTTTCATCCATCGCGTCGTAGCCTTTGTTTCCAGTATCCACCATACCTAGGAAGTGTGTAGGACCCAGTGTGCACCATAAGTGGATGGGCTGTTCGGCCAGTGATTGTCCAATAGATGCAATATTGAACACGTTGATATCGTTGTTGGAAGACACATTGCTATTTTATCTATTCTTGTCTTCCAATAGTGCATCGCCTTCGTCGTGCTAGCTAGTGCGTTCTTTCCAGAAGGAGAGGGGAGTTTTGCCTTAGGGGTTGTTTGGAGCTCGCTTCCTTTCTCTTTGTGCCCCGGGGTAGTATTGGCTATTGTGCCCAAGCTTATTACAGTTGAAACATTTAAGTTTTGTCGGATTTTGTCGTGTTGCTTCCTTAGTTCTGAGGTCGATGATGAGTCTGTATTCCTCTGCTGTATGGTTGAATTTAATATGTATAGGGCAAGTACCTTTTCTCTTAGATGAAGGACGGTTGAATGTTACTGATTTTGTCAGTGGTGGACGTGTGTAATTTGCCTGCCTGGAAGGTACTGGTTTTGATGATGTTTCTATTGTATCAATTTCCATAGGTACTTCTTCGTCTCTGTCTCTCCGTCTATTGAGGGCTATCAATTCTTGATGATTTTCAGACGAATTTCTTCTATAATATCGCGGTTGTGTGCGCCTATACATTTCTTGTAATCCAAATTCTCCTCCCTTATTCTGCGATCTATGTTGACATCCATGGAACATACCTGGCTTGCCAACATTTTTGTAAATGATTTCCTCATCTCCATCCTAGTCAAATAGGCAATCGTTCTATTTTGCAATCCACATAGTAACACTGTTATAAGAGGTGATTCGGAGGGATTGTCTACGTTCTTTTAAGCTTCTTCCCAAAGGTTGTAACAACCCAGGTAGTACGTGTACAGAGATTTGGGTTCGTTTTGTTGGATGTTTTCGAGTTCCAGTCGAGCTTGATCCGTTTCTCCTACTTGGTTGAGGAGCTCATCAAGTCGATCCCATAGTTCTTGTCGTGTACGAATGGGTCGATTGGGGTTTAGGTTGTCTGCTGTCTTGCTAACGTCTTTGATAATATTTTTAGCTGGGTAAGATGTAGCACCATCCAGTGTCCGAATAATGAGGCACGCTTCATCTTGGAATGATTTTCTGAAGTCAAAGAAGACATTCGGTGGTGTTCTTCCAGTTGATTAAATCTGTTTCGCATGTGAGTCGTGAGAGTTTTCCCTCATTATGATGCACTTTTGAAGACCTTTGTACTGTAGTGTCTTGTGTATTCAAATTCTTAAAAAGGAGGAATAATTAAGATCTCTATATATAATTTCTTTCCAAGGAATGACAATAAATTTTAACAACTTATACTTCTATTTCTAGAACTTCTTATATAGGAATTAATAGATTTCTTTAATTAATCCTTAATTAATGCTTTAAAGGAGATTAAGAGCTCAATTCAGTAGTTCATTCACATATCGCTTATCGCTTATGATGTTTAAATTATCAATTGCAAGAATAAAATTTCTTACATAAAACAAATAATTGATAATAAAGTTTTTAACTTGTTCATTGACATATTTCTTGCATAGACGTTGTTAAAAATATTATTACTTGTTCGAAGTGTTATCTTAATTCTAACGAATGAAACTTCTTTCATAAGAATATAAATAACCCTGCAGACTGTGCCAATTTATAGTGTGGTTAAATAGCACGAATCGAATGGCCTTAATTTTTGAATGTAAACTACAGGTGCATAAATGTCCATAATACCACTATAAATACGTATTTTACTGGTAGCAAAGTTATTTGGGCCTTGTAACATCCCTTTAAATGTTCTTCTCCAGGTCGACGAGTCGTTAAAGACTTTGTTGTGGAACTTTGTCAAGGAGTTTTGAATAGAATAAAATAAGATGAGGAAGAAAAGGATATTTTTGTTGCAGTAGGTGAGACAAGAGATCATCAAGGGAGGTCAATGACAACAATTTTGATTGGGCATTTTGACAGACATTTTTGTGGAAAACCTTACCTTATTGATTTGATTGATATTCAGATTGCAAACGCAAACAATTTAAAGAACATCGCCATAAGCTCAGTTTATAAGTTATTGTTGATCGCAAAATGGAATGAATGTTTTGTTATTAATTGTTAACTCGTAATTATTAACAATATTTTTAAATAATTTGTTACTTTATTGCTTCATTTCTATTATTTAGATTTCGTGCCAAAGTTATCCATTCATCCTTTACGGTCAGTTGTCACTAATAAGTTATGAGTACACTTCCTGTAATGATGGCTTTGATTTTCTCTAACTAATAATAAATTTTGTCTTGCATAGATTTACAGAATATAATATATATTTATATGGTTATTTTTAGGAAGATATATATTAATAATATACAACAATCCCTCTTCCTTCATGTGTAAATAAATAAATAATTTAAGTTAAATATATATTCTAAATGATACTTTTTAAATAGGTTGGAATCGATATCTACTTTGAACTATTGATCCAGCGACAGATACAATTGCACCACTGTGATATGTAAGTATTATATTTTTCAAGTAATTTCCAAGGACATTCAATGCCTCGATGGGTAATCTATTCAGTTCAAATTTTTGAATAGGGTTGATGATCAAAATAGAGCTTTCTTTTTGAGACCTGCATACTCTTGCATAGTGGCCTGTCTTACCACATCTTGGTCCCAGGCTGCTTTGGGTGCTTGAGCTTGTTGAGCAATTTTGTTGACTTCATTAGTCTGTTGTCCTTTGCCTTTTGGGTCAAGATCTGGCCCACCTGCATCTTGTAACTCCTGGACCTTAAATCCTCAGATACACAGTCCCTTATTGTTTTCTCATGGCAGCCCAGATCCCTCGGCATGGCCTTCATGGACTTGGTAGGGTCATCCTCAACCATCTTCTTCACCTTGTCGTCAAAGTCAGTGCCCCTGATCTTCCTGTCGGCGCCCTCCTCCTTGAGTGCCTTCTTTATGGTGGCATCAACATCCCAGGTGTCCTCTAGCTTCTTACAGATACGCTGAACAGTCCGAAAATTCACTCCTAAGGTTGAAGCAATCGTTGAATTGGAGATTTCACCTCCATTATTAACCAATGCCATGACGACGGCGGACATCGAAAGCTCCTCGTTCGACTTATAACTCTTTATCTCCTCATGACGGCATGATGCTAACTGAACTACATATCGTCAGCTGACGAGAATAGCTTTCCTATTTGGTAACCGGTTTCTTTTTTGATAATGTCGTCTTCAAGTTATCAAGGTTTAAAGTAGGCGATAATTTGATCCCCGCTCCCTGTATAAACATAGATATAAAATTATAATTACACACATTACTATTATTAACGACTGGGAATAAGCAGATTTCTTCTTCACGGGAACGTGAAATTATTGAAATATAGATAAGAAAATACACCACCGTTCTAAAAAATGTTTACAAGTAAACAGAGTCGATTATTTGTCTACCTATATTCTTCTTTTGTCTTCAGAACTCTTATTATTCGTAAATGGTCATAGGACAGAACGCACTTTTTTATGTGGTACATTTTTTGAAAAATTTACTTTCTCTTCTGTTTACTTCCTTTGTTCATAAGTCATACTTGATTTAAAATGTACTTAGATTGTAAAAACTGCAATACTTATTAAAGAAGTGATAAATTTGTTTCAAATTTAAACAAATAATTACTATAATCTTGGATTTTTTATCAATGTGGGGGGGGTACGATGGAATAACTTATCATTTCCTTATACTTCCTCCCCCCTTTGAAGTATTTTTTATTTCTAATGACTTATTTTGGATAAAATATTTTAAACGACCTTTCAATAAGTAAGAGCCGAAATTAATGTCTAATAAATTTTGAAACACATGGTTTTTGAGAAAAATATTTCAAAAAACATTTTTTGATGCTTCTTGTTTGTAAAAGAAAATGTTTATTTATTTTTTAATAGTGTCAATGTTTTTTTTAAATTTCACAAAACTCCTATAACTTAATTAATGGAATAATATTCAGTATATATATATAAATCATGTATATTTAGAACGATATTGTAGATTTTTTACATCAAAAAGTTTTGTATCATCAGCTATTTGTAGATATTATCTCGACTACCTGCCAGAACATTTAATTATGCTAAATATAACATATTTTTCGAAAATCGTTGCCGTTATCTATCTCATAACAGTTTCATACAGCATTTCCTATTTCTAAATGATGAATATTTGCTTCGATGTTTTGATTTTGTTGTTTTGAAGGTACTTCATCATCATTAATGGGCAGATTTAAAAGATGCTAAATATAATATATATTTTTTTAAATCTTTTCAGTTATGATCTCAAGATCTCTAGATAAAACAGTCATTATTTTTTAAATCGTGAATATTTCTTAAATATTTTTTACTTTGTTGTTCTGAAGGTTTTGTATCCTCATTGATGCGAAGGTTTAGTCTTACATACTTAGCAAAACAATTTCAGATTGTAATGATCACATATTTTCAAAAATAATTTTTGTTATCGATCTCAAGACCCATTCATAAAATAAGTCATTATTTTAAATGATGTATATTTACATAGATGTATTTAATTTTGTTTTTTAAAGGTTTTTTATTATCATTAATTGGAAGATTTTGGCTCAACGAGCAACCAGAACATTTAAAGTTGCTAAAGATCACATTATGACATGTAACTATTTAAATCCAAGTAAAATAAATACAGCATCGTTCTAAAATATTTTCACGGGACAGTGTTAATATTTTTTTCCATATTAGATTCTTCTTATTTTTCTACTTATACACATTTTATATATTTTCGTAAATGGGCGTTGGGCACAATGCCCTTTTTTATGATGAATTTTTAATAGTGAATCTCTTTTCTATTTAACTTTTAAATTAACTTGAAAGTTACAAAATAAAATTTGCCTTATAGACACGACAAATAACTTTTCGGGCAATGCCCGGCAACTAACGCTAATGCTAAATAAATATAAGAAAACAACATTGTAAGTTAACTTTGCCAGAATACTCCCTGGGCGGTTCCTTGATGCTGTGGAAACAGTAGTTAAGAAATTTAACCTGACTCTGGACCATCTGTTCAACTGAATAATAAATATACATAACGGAGTCTGTGACTGGGTAAAAAAGAAACCCCAAAAATAAAACGTATTTAATTACATAGTTTTATTAGATTAGCTACAATCTACCATGAGAGGAAGGACATAAACACAAGTCTACTCTGTATGTAACCAGTTCAACAAGGGCATACGGTAATTACTCCTGAGGAAACTTTCATTATATCTATCCATCTTTCATGAGTACACGTACTTTATAATTCATTGATGTATTTTCAGACAGTGAAATGAATCTTATTGCATTTTTGGGACAAGATAATGATAGGGTTCAAGAATTTGGTCTGATGGATTGATTTAGGCAAGAAACAAAGATAAGGATTCGTTTCTTATCACTGCTTGCCCTGTAAACTTTTCTAATACTCATGTAATTCTTTCCAGCCATTGCATACATAATAACCTATGTTCTGGGATTAACCAAGCAATCTCTTGATTGCACTAGGACAGAGATCCCCCTGAGGTATTTAAACCATTCTATTTCTTTCTTTGCTTTTTTATCTTTACACTAATTTTTTATTTCATATGAAGGAAGAAAGATGCTTAGGAACACCTAATCTGACACTTCTATAAGAATATTCAATTATATTTGCTCTTGATTAAGTTTTTCATAATTTTATCGAATCTACGCTGTCTGTTAAAATTTAACATCTAATGAATATATGACAAATATAAAATGCCCAAAAATATGAAAAAGTCGCACAATTATTGGTTGGATTTCTCTCTATACTGTTTGCATGTATTTTTTTACATATTTCCCTAAGTGAAATTGAATTTTTTTCTTTCCTAAAAAGTCTTTTTCGGGCAAATTTTGTTTCATGTCCATAAAAAAATTGTCTTTAGTTTTATAAAAATAAAAAGTTTCAGTTATATTGAGGTAATATGTGAGATTAAGTTATAAAATATATTTAAACAGTGACCTTTTTGTCATTATCCCTTACTAGCAGCAGTAGCGAGTATTGCCCGGAATAAATAGGAGTCGGCTAAACAAACTAAATTTTGCCTTAATAATATAGAAGGTAACTCCCCAATAAATACTTAGTCCTACTCTCCCTTTCATATGAGCACGCTCAACCTAACTATTTAACTCTATTAGTTTATATGTGTTCTTCCTGAAGAATGAAGGAATAATAATAAGATTTAAGAAAAAACTAAGAGGATGACTGATGCGTACATTCAATACTTTATTAACGCTGTGGATTCAATTGAAGGTCAACTATGGATGGAAATCTGAATGTGGTGATCATATTTGGACTATTGTACAATAAAATAAGTAAAAACTCCTTTTTATTCCACCATTTTGGGAATTTAAAAAAATTAATGGTACCAATTTTCAGAAAAGATTCAGTTGAATATAAAAATGAATTACTTTGATTCTCTTAATGTTTATTGATTATTCCCAAATATCAAATATGGTTTAGACTCATTGTTTGTTCGAAATATAAAGTGGTGCTAAAAAGTGTATTCTTTCAAAAAAAAGGGCTATGAATAATGACAGTACTAAATGAGAAAGTTTTAATTCCCAAGACACTCACCAACATGAACCTTTGTATATAAAAGAGTGAAGGGACATCATAAACAATACAAATTGTTGTAAGATATTCAGTATATTGTATCAAAGAATCAAATAATTTGTATATACACTTGACAAAATTGAGTGGTAACATATATAATAGGTAAAATATATTTATGATCTTTACCAAGTTTAATTGGACAATGAAAATTATGAGGAAGCATTGACGGCTTATAATCACTTTGTTACAAATTATTCATTTCTATATGTGGTTTATCTATATGTACATGATTGTAATGTAAGTATAAGTTGGATTGATGTTACTGTTTCTATTAATATGTTACGCATAATTAAATACTCCTAAACCAAACATAACTATATATATCAAATAAATATTGTATTTAATTAAAAAAATATATAGATGTGACTGATTCACGAAACTTATGTATAACAAGATACACGTCATTTTTGACATTTGTGATATTAAATATAAATAAAGAGGACATATGTGCTTTTCTACCTATTCATTCGATTAAATGGTGATATAAAAGCCTCTTAACTTTTTTTAAAGACTTTGGATGACTTTTGACAGTCTGGATCTCTCCTTTTCTTCGTAAAAAAGTTTTCAATGAATTTAAGAATGAAATAGTTTTAAGCTGTTGCTTTGTCTTCTAATAATTGCAATAATATATATATATACGTATGTAGCCACTTTTCAAAGTGGAAGGTCGAAAGGATATTGCTCAACTTATAAAATTTCAAAAAACGATGTACAACTCTATTTTTTTTCTTCAAACAGATCAAGGGTCGTGCAAACACCTACTGAATCACTATAAATACTCATGGAAACTCATTTCACACAATGTAGACTCAGTACGTCATCTGGAGCATCCGTGTAAGTAAATGATTTTAACATAGAGTTCTTTGATAGCGGCAAGGTCAGGGAATCCTTTAACTCCTTTGGCTCATACAAAAGCTCGTGGCCTGATGAAATGAAACCAGTTTTAATGCAACAACTTGGAGATAGCATTATTGCCGATATCTCAGAAATTTATAAAGTCATCCTGATCACTGGTTATACAACATGATGTTGGAGATAAAAGAAAGTATGTTTTCTTGCCTAAACTAGGCAAAAAAGATTAAAGCCTGGCCAAATCCTTCAGACCGATCACTCTTTCCAACTTTGTGCTTAAAAGACTTGAGTTGATTTTACACTGGGAAGTTGAAGAAGTCATTCCAACACTTCACTCACAACATGCCTATACAAGGGGCTTATCAACTTAGAAAAGTGAACAATACAAAAGAAAAATCTATCTATGGACACTTGTTGTCAGTTTTGATTGCACAATTCTATACAATTTCATTCAGCAGATGCAGTAATGGAAAAACTCGGTATTTCAGAGCGTATCAGATCCTAGTATAAAAATTTACTAAGTAGCCGTACGGTCACAGCCAAGCTTTAAGGCGAAAAAGTTTGTGTCAATCCAACCCACGGGAGCCCACAAGGGATTTAAGTTCATTTTCAATCTTTAGACACTACTATAAACCAAAATTAATTTATATGTATATGTTGTATATTTTGTTCATATTAGTCGTTTTTGTATTTGTGATAATGAAAAATCATCTATGACGAAAATTGCTTTGTCTTAACCACTTACCAGAACATGTACATTTGCTTATAATTTAATTTTGAGTAAAATTCTTGACATTTTCGATCTCCGACATGCTATAAGATAATATTAATTTGTATATGAAACAACGTATCTTCAATTTTCCTATTACGTCACATTGTTGGCAAAAATATGGAAAGATTTTGTGTCACCTACTTACAAAAATATGAAACCCTGGTTATGATCCGATATATTTATAAAGTTATAGACGTTTTTGGTTTTTAGATACGTCTATAGACAATATTAAGTTCTATTTGAAGGATATTTTATTCATTTTTGTCTCTGTAAAGATTGAAAAACATCTATAACAATAAGATTTGTCTCACATGCCTACCGGATAATGTAAAGATGCTAATGACCAAAATGATTGACGTATTTTATCTCAAAATTTTGTTTATAAGACATTTGCCACTTTTAAATGAAGCATTTTTCGTCGATATATTAGATTTTGTATCTTTGAAAGTGTGCAGGGTGAGGACTCAAAAATTAAAATCATTTTTGAGGACGTCTAGCCTCAGTTCTAAAGGTAAATGTAAACGGCGTTGTCAGATTATTTGACTATAAAATACTGTTCTATAAGTGTTATGATTTTTTTTGCTATTTCATTTCGCCTTATTATATCGTATTACAATCAAACACTAATTCTATTTATCATGTATATTAGCTATAATATTTTTAAGCATTAAAATATAAACCTCAGGGAACATTACAATTACTATGTTCTACCATATACACTACAAAAGGATAGTAATTTGTTAACCACTCTGTACTTCAATTGAAATAAGGAATAGTCAAACTAGTACTATCCCTATATGCTTTCTTCTTAACATAAGTCTAAATATTCTATTAGCTTTCTGAATAAATCAAAGTTAGGTCGTCTACGAAATGTTCAAATTTATTTTCTGTTTTTCTTATACCTCTTATATAATGTATATTATTTAGATACATTGATTTCTTTTAACACTGGAAATAAGATAATGATAAAAAGGACTGGAGAGATAGGACTCCCTTGTCAACATCCTCAATTCTTATCAAAATTATACTCTTCTCTTCTATAGAAGGAGATATGGTCTCAGTGACTTACAACCATCATTCTTATAAATTTATTTATTAACATTTTTGTCTTCAAACTTTTTACTATTAATTTGTGTGATACAATGGCAAATGCCTCCACTGCATGAGTCGAAATACAGATAATAACATAATATATGACTCTTCCTCGAACAAACCATTTTGGTATAAATTTATAATATAAACAAAAAGTTCTTGAATATCATTGCTAAGATTCCATTATAGATATTATACGACAGATTAATCATTGTCAAAGATGGGAGGTTCTTCATAGATCTTGAATCATTATCAGTAATGTATAAAATAATTATTTTCCCTATTGAAATGTGTCTCTTGATAACAAAAATCAGTATTAGAATTGGCTTACCTTTAAACTTTGTTTAACAGTGGAGACAAAAGCGTATTATATTTCCATCAAGTCCACTATATATTTTTTTAATATATGACTTAATGAACTATCTCATTTTATCATCCTTAATTTATTTTTCTATGGACTTTTTACCTATCAGACTATTGCATATTTGTTGCATCATATATATACTTAAGACTTGAGCGAATCTTACTTCCACTAAGATTATTTTTGAAAATTTAAGAAACTTTATTGTTAAAATGACTAACTAAATATTCGATAGACGAAAAAATAGCTTCAGATATTATTAATTTTGTTTATTGAAGCGTTACCTTTTATAACGCAGTGATAATATTTATGTAAAAAGGGATGACATAGATAATATTTTTCGACATCAAAATTGTTCCTTTTTGAAATAATGATATTGTTATTTAAATAACGGTAACATTTAAAAATATTGATAAGATTTATAAATACCATCATTAACTAAAATGAATTGGTTATTTTCATTAAACTAATTCATTTATACCTAAATGTTAACGTTTATTTTGTAAATTTACCATTTGATTTGATTTTTTTCCCCAAGATAAATATATAGCTCATTTTTGTCTATCATTATCAAATTTTCAATAAAAAAAAAAAAGATCCATAATTTGTGTTTTCAAACCCAAAAAAATTTCAAGGCAATGTAACAACAAAATGTCGACTTTTGTCCTCAAAACTTTTTGATGTCTATTATAACCGATGACAGGAGCTAAATCCGTAAAGTTGGGTGGCAGAGATATTGGAAGCAATGAGAAGTAATATTTCAGAAACAACAAGAAAGTTTAAAAATCAAACAATTTAATTTCATGCGAAATATTACTATGCAAAGATAGAATAGGAAGAAAATGTTACAGAACCGCCAATAACAATGCACTTTACAAACAAATATATAAAAGAAATAATTATATCAAAAGGAAAATATGAAAACTTTTTGGATATACCATGCCACGCCCAGGCGTTGGACTGTATGATAAAATTAGTAAAAAAAAATAATAGGAGAGCAATAAGGAGAAAATAATAGAAATTGATTTGTAAAAACAACTTCAGCATCAAGAAATAAAAAAAAAGCATGTGTTTGAGACTTAGGCTCAAATTTTCAAAATTATGTACACTAACTTTATGTGTATATGTTTTTGTTTAAAAGTTTATAAGTATATAATTATGAAAAACGAAGAAATCATTTGTCGTTCGTATTCTTAAATTACTCAATTTTGTAGATTATTGAAGATATGATGGATAAAAACTCATATTTATATGAAATATATTACATATGAGGTGCAGTCATTAAATATTTATTTACCAAAATTATATATTTTGCTATCTTTTTATTCGAATTTCACGAGTGAATGTAAGGGAATTAACTTTTTAATGAATTACCATTCAAATTATTCATTGAAATATATATTAAAACAGGTGCGCGTTATACGCGAGTCATATATAAATTGTTATGAATTTGCACTTTTTACGGGATGAACTATCATCTAGACTGTACTAACATATAACAATTGTATATTTAAAAAAAAAAAAATGATATATGCTTTCATCAAAAAATATAGGCAAAATAAGGGAAAATTATCATTTTTTCAAAAACTTTGAACAAAATGTGCCACCTGAAGATAAAATCGTGGATTGATAAAATTTTGAAAGCCCCAAGGCAACTTTTCCGTCCTATTTGTAATCAAAATTCGATAAAAGTTGAAAATCAAACCGGTCTATCTCCAAGTAATTGAAACAAAATGTTTCAACTGTTTTTGCACTTTCCTGTGACCAAGTTATGCTTGTTTTTATAAGTGCTATTATTTTTTTAGGCATTACATTGTGATAATGTATGTAACACTGCTTATGATCTCATATATTTAAAACTGTGGACGTTTTCAATCTTTAGACAAGTATATTAAACAATTAAATTTATAAATAGAGCATATTTTATACTTTTTATCGTTTTCGTCTTTGTGAAGATGCAAATCATCAATGAGGATAAACCATTGTCTCACCTCACCTGCCAAAACATGTAAATATGATAATATAAACATATTTAAAAAAAATCTGTGACATTTTCAATCTCAAGAGCCGTTTATAAGACAGACACAATTTATAAATTAAGTATATCTTCGTCGATATTTTAGATTATGATAATTTAAAGGTATAAAATCATCGATGACACGAAGATTTTTTCTCATTTACCCACCATAATATTTAATTCGCTGATTATCTCATATATTCGTAAAATTATGGACGTTTTCAATTAAAAAAACCGTCCATAAGACAGTCATAACTTAAAAATAAAGTATTTTTTCTTTGATATTTTTTAGCTTTAATGCTGTAAAATCATCAGTTAATCAAGATTGGGTGTCAAAGAATCACCAGAAGATGAAACAACTGCTTATGTCCTCATATATTTTTAAAATTGTTAAAGTTTGCGATCTATGGACCTGTCTTTAAGACCATTACTTTATGGAGGATTTATATTTTGTTCGTTTTTGTCTCTGTAACGATGATAATCAGCAATGATGATAAGATTTTGTTTCAAAGACCTACCAAAACAAGTAAAGATGTAACTGCACTAATATTTATGTAAAATCTTGCACCTATTCGATTATTTTCGGTATTATATATTTCGTTGCTTTGATGTTGTAAAATCATCATTTACGATAAGATTTGGTATCACTTAATCACCACAACATGGCATAGGACTAATGACCTCATATATTTTAAGAATTATTGACGTTTTCGATATCTACACCTGTCTATTAGACAATCACAATTTCTTTATGTAGAATATTTTGTTCTGAATATCTTTAACAGAACATGTACCTATATACCTTTCAACCCATATATATGAAAATCACAATTTTTAAATGAAGCATTTTTTCATTTTTTTGAAGATGCAAAATCATAAATGACGATAAGATTTTGTCTGACCCACCTACCAAAACATGTGATGATGCGAAATATCGAATATTTTTCTGAAATATTTGACATTTTTGATATCAAAATCCAATTTTAAGAGAGTGACACTATTTAAATCAATAATATTTTCTTCGATTTTTTCACTTTGAGGGGTGTTAAATCATCATTTATGGGGAAAATGTGTCTCACATACCTTTCAGAACATATAACAATGCTAATAATTACATATTTTTCTCATGTATTTGATATTTTCGATATACGATGGTGAAGTCCGATTTAAAAAAATAATTATACAGTTATATCAGCTTCACCTATTTAATTTGGTACTTTTCTAATTAGATTACATTTTTATTATCAACCATTTTAATGAAAAATGGCAATTCCCATAATAATAATTTTTGACATGTAAATTTACTAATTTTCTATATGGATTTACAAACAATGCTAAATCCATTCGTTTTCTGACTACATTAATCCCAAGGATGGACTATACAAAATATGTATTTAATTTATTTTAATGAAA
>NW_027293623.1:0-749 GCF_016086655.4 Lepeophtheirus salmonis | reverse complement strand
AGAACAGGTTACAAAATAGGTATAAAATTATCTAAGTCCGGTAAAATCCCACTGTGGAAAGACTCAGTAGGGAATGGGATTAATTGTTTACAATTAATTACACATTATATATAAATAGAAACATTTTCGAATTTTCACAGTTATTCAGTTTAATTTTATTTAGACGACGGGGGCATGACAAAACAAACAAAATAAAAGCGTGAGAGTCACGCGTTTTTTTGATTAAATATTAATCAAATGGAGGGGTCAATACAAAAATTTGGGCCCTTAACTTCCAGAATGTCGGGCTTCTTCAATGTACCCAAACTTTGAATACGTTTTTAGTTATGAACCTTGTAGCCTTTTTCTCCAAGATTGAGTGGAACATACTTTCAATGACATCATACCTCTTAAAGTCAGTCGTTTACAATATATGTCATTCAATATTCCCCTTAACAAAAGCCTTTTTGCCTATATATAAAGTGTTTGGTTTTTTATTGACACAACTTACGTTTTGTAGATTCATGCCCCTTTAACGTCCGAATGCGTCGAATAATTCCTCTTCTGAAATAAAAACTACCCTCTGTCCAATCTCCCCTTCCACGTAGTGTTATTTTTATCCCCAATTCTTTGACGTAGGTAGAGTTAAGGTTTTCTTGAAACCTCAGACATAATTTAAATCAAGAGTTTGTCCATTTTTTTGGTGGCGTCGGACTCAAGTCGGAAAATTTGTACGAACTCTGGCTACATAAATTACCATTATTTATGCA
>NW_027293622.1:0-486 GCF_016086655.4 Lepeophtheirus salmonis | reverse complement strand
CAACAAATCGTTGATTTCGCCTGATACAAAATTTAACTTCTAATCCTCCAACTTGTGTGATTTTGCTAAGCAAGGAGGACGTTTCGTCTCGATATGGCGTTCAACTCCGTGAGTTGGATAAGTTTCAATGAAACTTTTATTATCCAAGACATCAATATATTTCGATTTGATTTCTTGAGTCTTGGATCGTTCTGAGATGAAGCACGGCTCATCTTGGTATAACTTATTGAAAATATCAACTCCAAATCTGAAATTATATAACAAATTGGACGACCACGTTGTATCACAATAAATTTCCTTCTGAAATTTCCTAGATTTTCTGATTAAGATTTAAAGTTGTTGTACCAATAACATCAACAAGGGCTCCTCCATATCTTATAACAGGGGAGATTTTTCTCGAACAAGACTTTTACATTTTTTAAATGGAATAACAGAACACTTGCACTCCTGTATCTACCAGAAAGTTAATCCAATTTTAATTTTCTT
>NW_027293621.1:0-583 GCF_016086655.4 Lepeophtheirus salmonis | reverse complement strand
GCAAAACATATTGTTGCGTCTTGACGAGGGAGAGACACAAGCTTATTTATAATAGGAAAGATCCAGGATGACCGAGAGAAATGAGGAGAAGAATTCACGTGGAGGAATAATGTAGCACTAGATCATGTGTATTCTAACTATACTCTAATATATTTACAAAAGACGATACTATTTATAATACGTAAAACTCAGTACTTATAATACATAGACGAATATACAAGAAGATAAAAACCAGAAAGGACATATTAAATACATAACACATATTCAACTCTTCTATTAGTATTACTTATATTTGTATATATATGCTTAAACAGTTTATGGGAACTCTAACGTGATAAATGTGTTAATAAATTATATGTGATCTTATAACTTTAGTATATGGATTTTGTTTAACATATTTTAAGAGTGAGTGAGTAAAAAATCATTTTCTGAAGTACTAAATGACCTGTCAATATTTTAAAATATCCCTCGATCGTTAGGATTTAGGATATTCTCCACATCAATATTTAATAAATAAATTACGGATAACACCATGGCATGGTGCCACTACAGAGTGAGACGTCTGCATCATATAAAGCAGGGG
>NW_027293620.1:0-620 GCF_016086655.4 Lepeophtheirus salmonis | reverse complement strand
GAAACTTTCTTAAACTTCCGTTGTTACTACTTCACGAAGATTTAGAGTGCTTCTTCTGTTTTATTTTCAATGTAATATAGATATATAAGAAATAGACATAATTAACCAATTTCATTTTGATATTCATGACTTCATTTCAGAGTATTTAGGGAGTGATCCGAAAATCCCTTCTAATATATTTATTGGAAAATCATATTGGTACATACTCTGTCAAAAATTGATATATTGCCTAACTACTCATATATATAGGGAAGCGTCAATGCTAAATCTCAGTGTTAACTCACTAACACAAAAAGACGAATAGTATTTTTTTGTCATCTTTTAACTTGTCTCATTTAACTTTATACGTGTCATGGTCATTTATTATTTTTGATAAATAAATGAATAATAAGAATACAATACTTAGGCTCTGTTTCCAAAAATACTGGAAATCCATTTTTTGTTGAATCATCGTAGGTGATGTATATTAAGATATATACGAGGTGTGATCAAAAAGTAAGGTAAATTATTTAATAGAAAAACTTCTTATCGATCATTCCATCTTAAATCTATTAATATATGTGACATACACTTGTAGATAATTTTATTGCTAATACTATGTCAACCTTGAAATTTGTTGA
>NW_027293619.1:0-1957 GCF_016086655.4 Lepeophtheirus salmonis | reverse complement strand
AATGTAAATTCCATTGCCATACCGTCTCTAGAAAAGAAGGTTTTCCAATACTTAAACGTGTTGTCCATCCTAGACTTGCAAGTCCTTGTTGACACTCGCATTGACGAAGTACCAACTATCAAACATATATTTCCAAAATTTCATGAACCCTTTCTTTCAAATGCAAAATTCAAAACAACACATCCATCAAGGAAAGTTATAGTCCTCAGAAAAGACACCCTAAATCCAACGTTGTGATCGTAGACGCCAGCATCATAAAAGATCCTGAGTGTGTGCCACTTCTGGTCCAAACTACGACTGGGGTTCCATTTATAGCAATATATTCGAAAAATATACCTAACACCTAGAATATGGGATCATCTTACTCAGTGACCTAAATATCACAAGGAATCCTGCAAGAGCCGTAAAAAATTACGGCGGATCTAAAAATAAAAATAAAATGCGACAGAACTTGAGACTGTAATTTCCGAACATCCTCTGGACGACTTGGCTTAAACCTCGACCTCCAACCCTCAAATGACCTTCAAGTCCTCAAATTCGGAAAGCCTAAAACAAGGTAGATTTGACTATATTTTCGCTTCACCAACTATATCAAAACCGCTAAAGGAGTTCAAAGCGGTCCTTCCATATTTGCCAGATCACTTTCCTATTATAGGAAGGTTCTTAAGAGTAAAACTAAACACCAAAACGTTCTGGAAACTTGACATCACCCATCTGGAATCAGAAGAAATAAAAACGAAAATACGCAGGATTATAAAATATTATGGCAAGAGAATATATACCAGATATATTTTTAAAAATATAGGGAAGAAATAAGCACAATTGAGAAACAAAATGAAGACCAAGGTGGGAACTCAGCAGACAAACGCAAAGCAACAAAGTTGGAGCTAATAAAGAATAATATAAATGCTAAAGGGAATTATAATATAACAGTTTCTGACTTCTATGAAAACTTGTACAGGTGTGAGGTCTGCACTAGTCAGGCTAGTGTAAATTTTGTCATAGCTGGCGTCTCTAGAACTATTCAAGGTAGTGGAGCTCTATTCCTGGGAGGCTTGACTTGGACGAGTAAAGGATAAGATTGAATTTTCTGGAATAGATGAGCCTATAAATCGATATGAAATTATAGATTATATCAGCACATATAATAAAACAAAAAAATCACCCTGGATATCGGGTCTCCATTTCGAGTTCTATAAAACATTTGTGTCAGTTCTTACCCCAATACTTGAGGGAGCTGACAGGGAAATCTGTAATTCGGAATCGATACCTAATTTCATGAGTACAGGGACTCTAGTCTTGGCCCGTAAGAGAGGAAAATATACTCTTGATATTAAAAACTTCAGGCTCATCACACTGCCGAATACATCTGACAAAATTTTGACGGGAATATTAATCAAGAGGCTAGAGAAGTTCCTCCCACGAACAGAAAGGCTTTATTAAAAATAGATTTGCTGGAACATCCCACGTACAGTCTAGTATAGTAGAAATATGTCCAGTTTCCTTAGCACAAGGGGGTATCGACAAGGGAATAGTCTATCCCCATCTCTGTTTTCAATTGCTGTTAGATGTCTTCACCTAGAAATAATGGGAAATAGAAATATCAAGGGCTTTCATAAAGTTTATAATAACTCACTCTGGTATGCAGATGACCTCACAACTATCATGGAGAGCTCTACGGAGACCTTAACAAACACACAATACTAATAATGACTCATTCCACCAAGGGTAGCTTGCATTTTAATTTACTAGGTGCTACCTATCAATGTAAGAAATACACTCACTAAGACATCCCGTAATAAGAAATTACATTGGGTACGCATATTAAAATAATGGAATTTTTTACCTCTTTCAGTAATTTTTAATATTTTGTGATATAGCGTAGGTCTAGAGAGGTAATACAATTAGGATAATTAAATGAAATTGCTACAGTAATTCATTTGTATAACAATATTAT
>NW_027293618.1:0-2062 GCF_016086655.4 Lepeophtheirus salmonis | reverse complement strand
TTTTGGCTTCATGAGCTTCAAAAGTCCAGAATCTTCTAAAGGTTCCTAGGATTCAATGGCATCTTCATTATTCTCATTTTCTTGTAAATTTGACGAAAAGAAGTGACTCCTTATTGATTTAGTAACTACTGATATTCTTTTGTAATACTATTTTTTTCAAAGAGAATTTTGATGCTATCTTTCAGGAATCGAGGTTCACCCTTAAAATCTTGTAAAAATATTTCTTGAGTCAGGTTACTGAGAAATGGAAGAAGTTTCCTGGAACCCCAATATTCAAAGGCTCGAGAACTAATGCTTCATAAGATGAATGTAGGGGTTACATCCTCTTTTGAGAATCCTCGATTGAAATTCTTTAAGGGATAATAATTCTTCTTACTTGGATTTCGGAGTGGCTCTTTTCTAGGAGGGTCTTTATTAAATATTGTTTAAACTTCTTTGAGTTTAGTAACTTGTACTTGGTTTTGTACCGACACAATTCCCTTTTCGTCTAAGAAAGTTCTTTTTGCAAATATTTGCATTTGCGCTCTTAAAACAAAGGCCCATTTGCTTCTTCACAATGGGCTCCTTTTTTGAATTTTTAAACGTGAATCTGAGTGCTTTGCATCTTGATCAAAGGCTCTTCTTGGGACTCAATGACATCGCTACAAATTTCCATGAGCCTTTCATTATCAGTCTCTGTTTCCGAGTCCATACTGGTTTCCAATAGTTGTTTGACAAGCTCTTTCCTTTCGAAAGTTTTCTTACAAATATTTCTGGAGGATTTGGTTCATCTGAACTGGGAGAAGCAAAGGCAATATGGGATGAGGGGACTGCATCACTTTTTAATTTCTTTTTGGCCTTTAAGTCAAGAAGCTCAGCCTGGAGATTCCGCTCAAAATCATTGTATGTAAAATGCTATCACAAATCTTAGCATTCTTAATATTAAGGGGATCTTTTCTTCTGCAAACTAAGATCCATAGACGCTGGAGTACACTTCAATGATATGAAATTATCTGAACTGCCGCAACAGTTATGTCACTACGTCAGCTGAGTCAGCTAACGCCAACCAGACTGCCTTAGAAGATCCTTGTTGCCCCACATTTATGTATAGTCACCTTTGTATTTTCACTCTCAAAAACAAGATACATTTTAAGTTACAGAACCCATTTATTTTGACAAGAGGAGTTTTTGAGGTTTGAAGGTTATAATATGCAAAGTTTTTAGGTATAATATGTCCACAAAATTTATGCATGGCTCAAGCAACTCACCTAATGTTATCAATATTGAACCGTTGAAATGTCTGTCAATAACATTTTTACATTTTGTTGAAAAAAAAGAGCTCCAGGTACTTTTGTATGGAGGAGATATTGCTAGATGAGATAATCGCCATATTTTTTCTGTTTTTATATTATCTGTTCGAACTTTTCTGTTGTATCTGGATTAGATGAATTATATAGCTAAAATATAGTTTCTAGTATATAAGGACAGAGGAATCCCGGATTTGGGGTGATGAGTCTATTTCGAAAGGACTTTTGACACAAACGTTAATGAATCATAGTCGTGGTTCAAAGAAATGGAAGTGATGCATAAAGGGCCATTAATATTTGTTTTTAAACAAATAATCACTTAAAAGTTCCCAATAATAACAGATGTAAATCATATAACAGAATAGAATCAGAGTTGCATTAATTATGGATGGACATGATACTCATTAAGAGAGTTATGGATGGAAGATGATAAATCTGTGTTTATTCTTACTAGGCATTTCAATGGATTAACCTTAGTCCTTCTGACGTTTGAAGTTTTTCCACCTCCTTCAGGTACTCCCATTCAACTCTTTACCGTCTTTATCCAAAATAATTTTATAAATAAAAATGTATTCCTTACTAACTTTATACAATGGCATGTGTCTAGTAGCATAAATAATTTTTGGTGGCGATCACTAAGGGTGAAAGAAATAGGTCTGAAATCTCTCTCCTGGTTCGAGATTACCTTCCAATTCTTTCAACATCGCTTGGTGGCTACTAGGCTCGTCCAAACTTCAGGAAGTAAATTTTATATTAATAGAACTGAGTCTTCTAAG
>NW_027293617.1:0-2203 GCF_016086655.4 Lepeophtheirus salmonis | reverse complement strand
ATCCTCCTAGAAAAGGTTAAAAAGTCAACACTTTGGAGATTGCACCCGAAAGAGTTATTAAAATGGAAAAAACGTCTCTGTATATTCTATTTAAAAGAGGACATTCCAACAAGAAATGATTAGTAGTCTTCAATATACAGAAAAAAGGCCATTCTCTACGTTTTTTAAGAAAAAAAAATTACTTCCAACTTCCAGGGTACCGGATAATTACGATAAGTATACCATTTTCTGCTAAAATTAGAAGATCACAACTAAAAACTCAGATAACTTCGTCTCTGTTTCTTTTCATTTTTCTTCGTTTTGGATATTCAATAAAAGGGCTCAGTGTAGAGAATTGAGTACAGTTTCTCAACAATGTTACTGAAATCTAGCTAACATCAAATTGAATGGCACAATTTGTGCTTGGACTTCAATTTTCTTGGGAAATATAGAATAATAGGGTCGTCATGCTATTTAGTTTACAAAAGATGGGTATATAGCAGCGTCAGCAACGATCTGTATATCTTGGGTTCTAACATCTATTGGATATAAACATTTATTTCATTATTTTGCCTTTAACGAACCCATACTGGGCAGTATGCACAACTGTTTCTAAAACTGCTAAATCTATTAGCAAGAACGTCGGAGAAGATTATATATATTGCATTTTGTATTGTCAAAGGAAGCAAAGTATCTAGAATTTGACATAACCTTTTCAAAAAAGAATGAGAAATTGGAGACAATTGTTTTGGAATAGTTTTTATAGAATTCAAAAGGTAAATCCAGAGGGGCCAGGTGGTTTATTTAAATTAGCGTTAATAGTAATAGCGGTTTGTATTTCTTCAACACTCATTTGACATTCAATGACATTGTTGTCTTCTTCAAACTCCTTGAGGGAGCTATACATTTCACAAATATAGTCATAGCAAAAGTCTGCATTGTTAATTTCACATCTAGAGCATTTATTTATTTATTTTTCCACAATCAAAACGACCATACAGTTTAGATTAAAATCTTTCAACCTCATTATATATAATTTTCGGATTATCAGAAATTTCGCCATCTGTTTTAAATATCTATATAATTTTCTTATCGTTTTATTTATTCTGTTGTTGTACAACTTGTAATCTTGAGTGTGATAAGTCCTAAATGTTGTTAAGTTTTAGCCTTACTCTGTACAACATTTTGTTCATGTATAGACACTTCATTCTCAGACTACTAATTATTTCTTGTGATCTTCTGACTGCAGTTTTTTAAGCATTTCCTCACTGTCAAAAAAAAAAAAAAATGTGTCTCTTGTATTGTTTATTTTCTTGGTGTATTCAATTCATAATTTCAATATAAATATAAGGGCCATCTAATAGGATGGAGTTTAGATTCCATGATTGTTTATTTTTAATCTTGTTTGAAGTAGTGTCAATTTGGACAAAAATGTTTTGTTTATTGTTGTGCTTTTATTACCATGTATGACTTCATATATTCATTAAGAGTCCTTTGAATAGAACAAGATATATTTCTCTGATTACAGGCCTAAAAAATTTGTCTAAGAGGAAAAAGTATGCATGTACATTTGGGTGTTTCTTATTTTTCATTTTGTTGAGATGTCCGGGTCTCCGGGTCAAAATCCGTTTCTTTTGATAAAAAAATACAATCAGCAAAGCTTAAGTGAAATTGATAGATATTTAGAGGTAACTCAAAGGTCTCAAAGTTTTTAAAATTGAGCAATGTTGCAATGATTTTGAATTTTTACTATTTTCCTTCTGCAGAACATTATGCATTGTTTTAATTGTATTGGTCCTTAATTTGGGATATTAAATTAGTTCCGTTTATCGGTCCTTTAAAGGTGTTTTAAGTGCCCTCTATGAAGCATAATTTATGATATGGACATCTGGAGTACTTTTGTATACAATTTTAATCCATTCGCCATGGAACTCTACGCGTATTATATTTATACAACCAAAATATTAAGTTGGGAAAAGAACTAGGGTCTACTCAATCAAATTTTAAAAGAAGAAGAAAACTTTAATTACTCCAAAAGTTGCATCAGGTGGATTACATCAAGTGTCAGAAAATGAAAACTCGTTGACCGCCAAGCTAAGATAAGAACACAAATTACTTCTACCAATAGATCCAGACTTTGTGAAAAATTAGGGAAATGATTTCACTCATTGAAAAAGAAGAGCTATAAGGAAATTGAGCACATGGAGGAAATGGAAGTGATTAA
>NW_027293616.1:0-1797 GCF_016086655.4 Lepeophtheirus salmonis | reverse complement strand
AATTGCAAAATAAACTTTTATAATTAGAAAATAAAGCATAAATAATTAAAATTACAATTTTGAACACGTTTTTATCTATGTTACTGTTTAAAATACCAAATTTACTTCATTCGGCTAAATTTCCTTACAAAAAGAACATGAAATGTTTAAACTTAAAAGTTAAAAAATTAGAAATGAAAAAAAAATATTTTATCTTGGAAATAAGTGTTCATAGCATTTTATTTAAAATTTTTAGCCCTTTTTGAAATATTCTGTATATGAAATAACCCTTTATCAAGCTTTTTTTTTTGTCAGAATTTGGTTAAAAAATGTATGTTGAAAAATTTAAAAAAGGATAAAATTATGTTTTTAATTAGATACTCAAGTATTAATCATTAAACTTAAAAGTTTGAGCTAACAACATTTCAAACATATCCGGAAGAATTTGTTACAAAAAGGCCTTGCCTTTAATAGGCTTAATTATTTTCTATAAATGAGAAGTACAAATTTCATGTGAGAAATAATTTTAACAAAAATAATTTTATATACCATTGTTGACAATTTTCGAAATATGTTGAAGATGAAACATTTACCTTAGATTTAACATTTTTTGTGAGAATAGTAAAAAATCACAACTAAAAGCAATGAAGAAGTCAAAAGCTCTCCTCTGGGATGAATTGAAAAGATCACTCCTCAATAGACATAACAGACTCAGCCCGGTGCAATCCAGCAACTGCGATATGCTGTACGAGAGGGCTATTTAGAGGCGTTGTCTATTCATGGAGGAACTTAAAATGAGAAATGATAGAAATCGTAGAGATCTATCGATACTTACATCATTCAGAATCCCAAGAAGAAACTATCCGGATAAGATTGTAAGACGTACATTCATTGCGAAGAACAATGGAATGAAAGAGAATTCAATATTCATACTCTTATTGATTGCATTTGACTTATGAGTTCTACTCATTACAGTTTCCTATAATTTGTGTATGTGTTTTTCTTTCCAAATGATATGTTTTAATAATTAGCTTGTCCCTGACACTTTTTACTGATAAGCAGGATCTCCCAGTTCGGCAATAAAAAATAAATTAGTACGAATTTTATATCTTGTTGTTTAAGAGCATCCAAGAATGCAACTACTAACTATTTAGAAAATATGGATGCTCCAGTTAGAGAAAATATAATATCAAATGGTATAAAATTGGCAGGATATTTTAGAAAAAAAAAAGATATTATACAATGAAGGTGTTAGTAAATAATTATTGAAGAGAAAAGTTTTAAAGGAGGATAGCTTGAGGAAGAAAATAGAAAAAAAAATTTAAAAAAGGAGATTTAAAAACATTATTTAACCCATTAATACCGACTGGGAACATATGTGCCCACTGCAGAAAAACTGTTATTACTATACAACCAAAAAATATTTCAAATGCTATACCAGATTAGTACGTTGCAATTAAGTTTTGTAAATGTTTAATACAAGGTACAAACATATGTAGTCAGTTACTTACGAGTAGTAGGCCAGATAAAATAGGTCAAGTGTGGTGTGGAGAAATATGGCACAATCCTACAGAACTAAAGGGCTTGTTTTTAATAAACAAACAGTATATATAAAATCTTTTGGCATAATTTCATGCATGAAGAACTGTTACATATTTTTGGACAATTTTATTTCATATTTTTATATCTTTCATTATTTATAAGAATAAACATGAAGGGTGGGAACAAATGTGCCCTCTCGGCGTTAACATAACGCTGCAGCTAAAATTCGTGTTTTGTTTTACATCATAGTTCCTATTCTTGTGAACTCGTTATTGA
>NW_027293615.1:0-443 GCF_016086655.4 Lepeophtheirus salmonis | reverse complement strand
TTTAAGTTATATTTTGTACAACTATAGTCATGAAGAAAAATTGTCATTGTTGATGTTTAGAAACTGAAATATTTAATCTTAAAAACATTAAATGTTATAAAAGGAAATCTATAATTTTTAATGGAATTTTTTTAAACTAATTTTTATCTCCTTAGCATATAAAACAATTCTTACATGATGGTCAGACTCGACGATTTCTATTATGTTATCTACATTTTCCGCAATTGATCTTAAATATGCAAATGGTATTTGGAATAAAGGGATATGAAATAAAATGTCAAAAGATTTTCATATGTTATTGCTAATAAACTAGATTCAAAAGTAATGGTTAAATTCTGTTGAAAAAGTATATTATAAACAAAAACTTAAAGTACTTAAATAACTTAACAGTCATGAATATAAACAAATAATTTAGAAAGCTGTTTTGTTTTGTATGAAAAAGA
>NW_027293614.1:0-543 GCF_016086655.4 Lepeophtheirus salmonis | reverse complement strand
ATTTCTTTCCCATTTCAAATGAGTGTTAACCCAGGTAATTTCTTTATTAAACATTATTTTCTATATTGATGTTTACTGGGAAAAAGTGATAATAATATGAAGTGGCTGTCATATTATCAAAGACTCGACACAAAGAGATTCGTTTTTATTAATAACATAGAAAATCTGACAGAACTTAAATTTTTCGATCGAGCGTAAACAAACTAAAAGTTACTTATTATTAATGTATCCATAAATTTCATTTATAAATTACAGTATTTGAAACAGGGAATAGTTTCAACAGCCCCTTATTAGGAAATATCAAACAAGCTATGGGCATATAATTTATTCAATTATATAATTGAATGTGGTTACTTTCAAATAAAAAAAAACAATAATTTTTAATTTTTTTTTCTTCGAAATATTAAGAACAAATTGCTTTGCAGGACGAAAGCTAGTTTATAAACCTATGATTAGTCAAATTTACTTTTATAAGACGGTTAATGAACAGGATATTATATTTTTTTAATTATTATTTTATATTTTATTATATATTCCAAATTG
>NW_027293613.1:0-923 GCF_016086655.4 Lepeophtheirus salmonis | reverse complement strand
TAATTTAATTTTTAATACTAATAATAAGTAGTAATGAAGGTTTAACTATTTTTCAGAATTCCTGGTATATCCGGTGATAATTCCCATCCAGTACAAGTCGACTGTCATATCCTTCAGTGAAAAAATTATAATAGTCCTTGTTTTACTGCCAAGATATTTAAAAGTGTTGGGGTAACGCCGGAGTCCATCAATGAACATATGGATGAGCTGAACCCCTAGATTGATTCATAGGAAATTTCAAATGATTTTGAACTTATAAAAGCATGTCAGATATCAAAATCATTTGAAATTTCTGAGAATAGAAAGTGGGATTGCAATGTTCAAGGACTGAGCTATGTGGCTGGGTATATAGCAAGAAAATTTAATGAAAAATTTCCAGCACTTTGTACCATTTCCTCGCAAGTACATCGTGATGAAGCATTACTTTCTCCTGGTTAATGCATCTCTCAAAGGGTGGTTTAATGGTTTAAAGATTTTTTTTTAAATTACTGTAGGCTTTTTAATGTGAATTTTTTTCATATTCATAATGATCTGGATCGTGACCTCAACGTTATCCGTCGATTTGGCTCATATTTAACGCATAAGTATGAAAATATATTTCCAGCAGAAGTGCTTGTGTTATTTTCTAAAGTGCGAACATTTATTGGAACTAAATCCTCAATTATAATTTAAGAGTTCAAGAAGCTAATTCTTAAGCCAGAAGGCTAAAAAATTGCACAATTTAGTATTTAAAGTTTAATTATTATCAATTTAGATTTTCCCTCATTCATAATTTTTATGCATTATATTATTATGCTATATCACTAAATAAACATTAATAACTCTCTGAAATAAGGCTATATTATATTAATTAAAAAGTTCATTTATACGATATATGAAACACAAAGGATCAAAATGATAAGCACAAATTCTAAATTCATCAG
>NW_027293612.1:0-228 GCF_016086655.4 Lepeophtheirus salmonis | reverse complement strand
TAAGTCATGAAGAAATCAAAAACAAAAATGACAATAAGTAAATTATGGGTGTTCTATCCAAGCTCGAAGAGGCACTCATTTAGTATCGATAGAAGAGGCTTCACCACCCAAGGATATGCAATTAAATTAAGGAGCAGTGTCTTTATTCGAATATAATAATGAAAGAGAATGGGGCATGAGACTCAGTGTCTTGAGATGAGGATCTCTCTGTATGTTAAAACGCTCCAA
>NW_027293611.1:0-867 GCF_016086655.4 Lepeophtheirus salmonis | reverse complement strand
AAGGTCAAGAAGGTGGAATGAAGAAGATAACTTTCTTAGGTGAAGTTGTTGTTTCTTTTGATTTGGTGAGTCTCTCCAGGATTAATTAGCTAGACGGCTTGATTTTGTCGACGGACACAGATTCCTTCTTTCCTTTTTGGTCAATTGTGATTGTTATGAGTGTGCTCCAGATGACTGCATAGAGATCCTTCATTCAGCGATTGGAGGGGTTTTCTAACTGAATCTACATGAACGAACATATGGGTGCATTCAGAGGGGTCTAGACTGGCAAACGTCTTAGAGTTGTCGATAAGTTCCTATAGTTCTGGAGAGGCCGACTGGGCAGTTGCAATGACGGCGTAGTCGATGAGAAGTTCACTGAAGATGGGAGAGATGTTGGGTGAGAGCACGTCAGCAGGGAGGTTATCTCCAATTAAGACAAAAACTCCAGCTAACGTAGTTGAAACAGTGAGCACGTTGACTAGTTGCTAAATAACGCTGTTGTAAGTGTTTAATGATCAGTCAGAACGTGAAAACATCTACCTTCTATGAAATACCAAAAAATGTTTAACTGCTCGGTAAATGACATTGAAACTTGCGATCATAGCCACTTCCATTCTTTTCAGCATTCAGTTTTAGAGAAAAAGGACCATGGCTTCCATGATATGCCATGATGTTGTTGCAAGACCGCTCCCATTCCTTCTGCAGAGGCATCTGTAACTATTGACATAGGATCACCATGGAGAGGATGACTGAGGCTTATAACATTGATCAGTGCTGATTTGGCTGCTTTGAAGGCATTGTTGGCGTTGTCACTCCAATGAACTACATCACGTTTTGATTTGCTGCGTTTGCTCAAGGCATAAAGTGCTTTGAGAACCAGGAACA
>NW_027293610.1:0-783 GCF_016086655.4 Lepeophtheirus salmonis | reverse complement strand
TGTGTTAAACCATTATTTCATCTTTGAAGGGAGAATATATTAGTTTAAAGTTATCTCTAGTGCTTAAAAGACATTCAGTAACAACTGAGGATTTGTTGGGGAGTATAAAATCAACTTTTTGTAGTTGCAACCTGAACAAGATTTTTCCTTTTCTTAAGCTGTTATCCTTATTTTTTATTCTTTGCGAAATGAACATCTAAGAAAACGTAACAAAAAGTGTGTGTTCTCATGAGAGACTTGGAGTAACAAAGAAAATCTGCCCGGGAATTATAAATACGTGTAAGTCCTTGTAGGGCTCGGAGTAGAATTGAGGATCGACATTGGAGTCATTACTGCCTATGTCCTTATAAGATATTGCTGGCAGCTAATGTAAAGAAACGTCTTCTCTAAGCTCAGGGGCTAAAAATCCAAAGCTATTTAGAAAAAAAGTCATTTTTTCGGCAAAAAATTCAATAATCTATAGCTGTTCATAAAAAATTTAATTTTTATGAAAAAATTTCAAAATTGAAATGTCAAATATGAAACCAATTAAATTGGATAAAACCTGTAGACAGGATGTCCTTCGGCTCCATTTCTTTTTATTGCTGCGATTGAAGAGCTTTTAGTAGAGATATCAAAAAAGTATGGGGGGTTTGGAGTATGTTTTGAGGGAGATAAGCATTGACTTAAATGCAGATGATGTTAGCATGATAGTGGAAGCAAATTCAGAGGCTCAATTAATAAGGAGGTTGGAAGTGCTATTAAATTTCTTTTTAAAAATTTAAAAGAGGTCTGGTGTTGAAT
>NW_027293609.1:0-1787 GCF_016086655.4 Lepeophtheirus salmonis | reverse complement strand
CCCCAATATCTGGCCTCCCTACATTCACAACTGCAGTCCCTTTGATTTGTAACTGTGGGGTGCTGTAGGAAAGGACACAAACCGAACATCGTGCAACATGATGGTCGAGTTAAAGCGTGCATCTTCGTGATTTTCAACAAATAGAAACCAGGACCAGGTAGAGGGAACCTACAACAGGTTCAGTTCCAGGCTGAAGAAGGTTATCGCCACAGAGGGTGCCTACTTTAAGTAAAATTCGAAGCCAGAATCTACACATTTCAAATCGTTTTTAAATTTTTTGATGAAATGATTTTTTTTAAATTTTAAGTATTATTTTGTAAATTTTTTGAAATGTAATAAAAATAACGATCGACCCTGCATATAGTTCTTGCATTTCAAAATATAGTATTGAATCAAATTATACTCTAAAAACGTGATTTCAAAACAAAAAATGCCCAAATTTTACTGCAATTGAAAACTTTAATAGTCATTTTGTATTCTATGGCTGAATTAAAAATAATAAATGTAGGTTTTAGCTGGAGGACCAAAATGTTGTTGCATAGTTTTATAAGTAAATAAGGATGGTTGTATAAAAAAACTAAGTTTAACGTTTAGAAAATGCAGTTGCATAGTGTTATTTGTCGATAAAGGATTTTGAGCTTATTCAGATGCTCCTCATTTAAAATTCAAGGCATAAAAAAATTCCAGTTTTGATTTTTCAAAGTAATCACAGTTACAAATCGCGCTTCAAGAGAACGATATTTTTTGTAATATAATATATTGAAAAGTTACATATGTAAAAATTGATTAGATCAAAATCTTTATTTTGAAGATATTTCAATTTGTATAATTATTAATGAATCCAATAATATATAGATGTTAAATTGACTTTTAATAATGTAAAAAAATGAATATTAATTATAGTAAAATTATAATAAATAAATGATTTAACTAATAGAAGCCTTTTGTAATGTGTATCTCGCTTTACATAATTAGGATTGGTGTACGATAAATAGGGTTAGAAAGAACCAACTTTGCAATGAAATTTTTATTTGGATTGTTTTGTGATTGTTTTGTCTCAGGATTGTTGGAGTGCGGGTCCAACATGGTCACCAGTAATGAGAAAAAATACGCCTATTTAACAAATATTCCATGTGCAATTATGAACATGAGAATAGTCTTTATGATCATGATACTGCAACTCCGTTCTGGTAACTTTATGTCAACAATGGATTAGGCTCAGTATGGCCAATGGTCAAAAATGTGGAAAAAATAATAAAAATCTTCGAGTCCACACGTCACGATATTTCGGCAATGACATAAATCTTAAAAAATACATTTCATATAATGTTGTTTTTTACTAGATCTATTATGACTATTTATTTATAAGGGTGTCTCTCTCAAAATCCTGGATCTTGTTTTTTTTTTTTGTATTAATCAAAGTAATTTACCTACGATAAATTCCCCGAAGAATGTTTTTATTGGGAATCTTGCAGTTAATTATTTTTATAAAGATACTAGGATATCCCCGTATCATATATCTTATTACGGGGAATTATTTTATTACGTATATATTAGAGGAACTCGCTAATCCTCTTCCTAATTCTCTTTTTTAGCTCGTATTAAATAAACGTTATCCCTTTTTGCGTGAATACAATAATTCGTTTATTTGGATTTTTAACATTATTTTTTGGTGCATTTTCGAACCTACAACCCATGCCTTAAAAACTTTGAGACAAGGGGAAACAAGCTTGTTTTATGGAAAAATTAACTTATTAGCGACAAAACAAACTTCCCCTCACGATCTA
>NW_027293608.1:0-1114 GCF_016086655.4 Lepeophtheirus salmonis | reverse complement strand
CAAACCTTTGTACCTACAATTCCAATATTACTTACTTTTCTTACGATGAACTCTAACACGTTTTAAACAAAACATTATGCACCTAACAAGAACAAATAGATACGGGGTGCGTGGACAAAATCTGCCGTTAAAGAACGACATTACTCCATCAACTGATGTTTTTAGTATTAAAATTTTCCGGGTCATAGGTTTCAGTTATTGTTAATTTGATGATTAAAAGATGAATTTCTAATTAAATACACGAAATTTGGATTTTTTGTAGACAATATGATCATTTTAAGCCATTTTTGATTTTAAGCTTCAAATTGCGTTATTTCTTTGCTCAATAACACTTGTAGCGATAGCATCATTTCAAGTGCCCAAGAAAAGTCATTATGTTCAATGAGAGAGATCGTAGGTGCGCTGCTATTCAGATTATGCTTAGTGATCACATGAAATTAAGCAATGCTGACATCTCTGGCCTTCTGTCATTGCCAGTTACAACAATCCAAAGTCTCAGGAAGCAGCTGGAGGAGTCATTGGACCCAATTGACGTTGTTGATAGGAAGAAGAAGAATGAGTAGAGCACCAGGATTTCGCGGAACGTCACCTTCATCAACAAGGTCAGGGACATCATCGACGAGGACCCCCAGCGTTCTATGTGAGCCATGGCAAGTCTGTTGTTAGCGACAGGCCGTGGATGTGGCAGCAGGACTCAGCTCCGGCCCACAAAGCTAAGCGGACGTAAGAATGGCTGAAAAGCAATGATTTTGCGTTTGTACCCTTCTCCTCTTGGCCTCCCTCATCACCGGATTTAAACCCGTTGGACTACTTTGTCTGGTCCTACGTGGAGAACATGACCAACCACTCCTCCCATAACACCAAACAGTCTCTCATCACCTGCATCAAGGAGAAATTCAGTGAGATAGAAGCAGCGCAGATCCAAAATGCCTGTTCTCGGTTTCGTATCCGCATTGAGCGGGGTTTAGCCGCAGACTGCGTCTACATTAAATAAATTGCTGCTCCATATCCTAATAAAGATATTTGTTTTTATTTTATCAATAAATATTATAAAATAAGCTTGTAGTTGTTGTTTTTTGAAGCGGCAGATTTTCCCCACGCACCCTGTACAACA
>NW_027293607.1:0-569 GCF_016086655.4 Lepeophtheirus salmonis | reverse complement strand
TGAGGAAAATTTAGGCATAAGGTTTTCCAAAGTAAGTACCATAGAGCATATAATAAATATTGGATGAAAATCCTGTATACTTTTTACATGTTAAAAAATAACCGGAAAATCAACATCCTGACAATTTTAAGTTTTTTAAGTTGGGCATTTTAGCGGATTAAATTAAAATAATTCAGTTTTGTAATAATGAAAAGCCTTTTTTAACAAATATTAAGGAAAATAATGAACCATTGCTATTTATTTGAATGTCAAAATAGGGCCTTCAAATAAAAGTTATTCCATTAATGCCTAGTTTGATTATATATCAGACACTAATATATGTGTAGCGATTACAAAGTAGCAAAATACTGAAAAAATTCATATTGCTTAGCATAGCAGGAATAAGTGATAAATTCAGACCGCTATTCTTTTCGGGCTCACTTCAAATATTTCGAGTGCTCCTACAAAAACTCGCACCATAGAGTTAGCTCTCTCGAGCTGTAGAAGTAGGATAGCAGAGAAGCTGACAGAAGACGACCCTATCCGAAATGAAGAATTTAGAGCTATTTTTATTTCGATATGCAAGATAT
>NW_027293606.1:0-2665 GCF_016086655.4 Lepeophtheirus salmonis | reverse complement strand
ACCCAGTAGCCAAAAATGGAAAAGCTACACTATACAACCTTTCTGTGCAATTGACGGAAACGCAACGAGGTCTACAACTAATCATTCAAATACCCCTCTATGACACAGCTCACTTACTCTAATTGTTTCGCTAAGTCAAAGTTATCACGATCTTCGAAAACAAATTATTGGTATCGTTCCAAGTATCAGGGAAGACGCACTTTGCCATGGACAAATATAAAGGAACGTTTATGGAACAAAACGCAGAAGATCTTGTGAAAATGCTACCAATTTGGAAAAGGCACTTTATGCCCACAACTACGAATCCTACGTACTGGAAAACAAGCCTGTCTGCCAGCTCTATACCACATTGATATGAAGAATGTTGAGAAATATTTTAAAAGACATATGCATCACTCAAAAGAACTTAAAAATTCATCAAATTTCAATCAGTTTTTATTTCCTGTGACATCAAAAGGATTATTGGTCAGTCCTTCTGTGGGCGATATAATGGTGCAATCCAAGAATCAAAACATCTTATATAACAATAAGCATGCAAGAAATCAATAGGACAACCAAAAAACTACTTTTAAACAATACAGTTAATTAAATTCACAAAGGTCCAATCCAAAATTGTTGAATTTTCGAATAAATCCATAATAATACATAATTAAAATCATTAACGAATGGCATATAATCAGGAATATACTCAAAAGGTTTTTGATAAAATGAAGATTCGAAGTAATAAGACGCGCTTTTATAAATTACATGTTGTCCCAATATCTCAATTCACTAATACAGGGTTAAAGCATTCGGAGAAGTCCTTTTCTAAATACATTATTTGACATTCATAAATATTTATCGCATTCTGATAATTGCCTGAAAAATAGTATTGTTAAGAGAAGGTCTAATTTTTCTTAGAATTAAACATTACTTACAAATAAACCTGAAACGCCTGAAATTGATTCAAGTAAAAATCATTGTTAAGCAAAACAATTTACTTTTTTTAGAATGTCTTGACCTCATAAATTTTTATGTTAAGAAGACATCATCTACAATAATAAGTTTCTTTTAAAAAATTTCATAAACTTATGTATTTTAATGCCTATTTGAGCAACGTTTGATTTAAAATAAAGAGGAACGTTAAAAATTGATATTTATCGATAACCTTTGACATAAATCTAATCTTGAATTTCATTTATGTAGGAAACTTTACTCACCATTGCATATTGGACTCTAAAAAATGCATGAAGTAATAAAAAAGAAGCAGAATATACTTGTGTCTTACTTTTCCCCATGATCCAGAGTCTATATAAATGAATTTTTTATGTTTCTTAAAATAACTTTTGATTTACAAAGACTAGATAAAGCTATCCAACAAAATTCAGATTAAAAACGCTCGACAGCTAAAATCAACATATAATATTATAATTTAGCCCATAAAACACGGAAAAATCATTAAAAATTTTAATTTAAGTAGATTTGGCCTCTTTCCAAAAATAACGTTTTTAGAGGATAATTTCGATTTAGAATTATATTTTAAAGTTGTAAACTAAATATATTGATAAAGGTATCATGAAAACGGTTTCTACCAAATGGGTTTAATCATAAGAAATCCAAGTAAAATAAAGGGTCTTGAAAGGAAACTATATATATTTTTTTCAAAACACTAAATTATAGCTAAAAGCTATGAATACGCCTTATAACTTTAAAAAGATGGACTTTACTCAACTAACACAATAAAACATAGATGTTTACAGGATCAGTAGCATTTAATAAATCTTGTCTCCATGGAACACCTCGACAAAAATCATAATATTTTTAAATTTTCAAACTTTCACAAAAATATAAAAACATTTTATTATTAAGTAGCAATATTTAAAATAATAATTATATGAGTACATTAATATAATAATAACCGCTTCATATATCTAAATATATTCTGTTTACATGGGTGGAACAATGACTCGGTAGTTAAATCGGAAAAAGTCGATGCTATGAAATGGTTTGAAATAAGCCTTATATTATAACTGTAAAAGATTTGCTTTAAAAAAAGTAATAAAAGTTCTTATTTTACTTATAATTTCTTAATGAAATATTTAATAAATATTCAATGTGTTGCGTGAAAATGATTGTAATAAAATACTTAATTAAGCCAAGTTATTTGAGTAATTCTAAGAAATAAGGAATTCTATAAATATTTGTAGTGGCATTAGATTTACTGCTAACCTTGTCAGTAGTGGGTATAATAAGATTTTAAGGAAAAATAAAATGACATGTTCAATGTCAATACGTACAATTTCATCCAGTGATTGATGTTCTAATTCAGGATTTATGAATATGCAATTATTTAAATTCCGCAACATATATTAATTATTTTCACGCAAACTTCTATATTTTCCAAGGAATAGGAAAGCTTTTTTATTTTTCCCATTCTCTGATATGTCTATTTTCTTATATTGACAAATAGATTACAGGGGAATTATGAATTCTGACGTACCCCGGAATTATGATAATTCCAAATTTATTAAAAAGATAAAACCAAAATGTTTGTGTCCTGCAATATTCTACTCCATATCGGTAATCATCTAAATTTGTATATATTTATGGAAATTTACACTGGAAAAGTAATTCCCTCTAGCTTTTCCATTAGTTTAGTTTTTATATGTTTAATTTTTGGACGCAG
>NW_027293605.1:0-677 GCF_016086655.4 Lepeophtheirus salmonis | reverse complement strand
ACATCATCAGTATATAGGCCAATTAGATGTGGAGTCCGACAATAAGAGACACCACACCTCAAATACTTTTTCGTAATTTTCCTTATTGGTTCATCGATGGCAGATATAAATAGCTAGGGGGCGACTGGGCATCCTTGTCTACAGCTCTTTCTTAATAGAATGGGTTCACTCATTCTACCATCCAACGAAATTATAGGCGAGCCGTTAGCAAATAAAAGCTCTGATATAATTTTTAAAAAAACGTTTTGAGAGTAACCTTTTAACGGATCTCATAATGTGGCAGTGACGTACAGAGTAAATTCTTTGCAAAAATCAATTGCAATCAATGCACTAAACTTGCCACTCTTATTAAGAGATTCAATTGTTGTAGCTATATTTTGCAAAATATCCGTAATTTTTTTATTTCTCAGGAAAACTTTTTGTTCATCTGTAATATTTTGGTTTAAAATGGTTCAATTTGCTTTGCTAAAACACCAGACAATATTTCTTAAGTTCATTTAAAACTGTGATGGGCCCCAGTGATTGAAATCAGTGTCATCACCCTTTTTAGGTATAAGAGCTATCTTTCCTTTTGTAAGAGAAAGGGGCATGTTTCTAGACTTCTCCATGGATTTTCCTACTTTTAAAAGATATGGGCGCAATTTCTTCAGGAGCGAGAGAAAATTTGCCACATAGGC
>NW_027293604.1:0-1485 GCF_016086655.4 Lepeophtheirus salmonis | reverse complement strand
TTATCAACTTTGATTATTGCATAGTTTAAAATGATGAAAGAAGGGGAAAAAGGAAGTGTAAGTTCAGAGAAACAATACGTTAATGTCTGTAACATCTACCTTGTTTGGCCAAACTATGCCCCAGATAACTTTATAATTTTGGGGTGTCTTAGTCACTTTCTTTTCAAAACCTTTTTGGTGTTTTTAGTAAAAAAAATTGATTAAAAAATTCCCTATGTTTCTGCTGTATTCGTAACTCGGGTTTGGAATATACAGACAAGTTTTAGGTTGTCCCACCCCACGACAGTTCTACCATGTCGTATAATTCTATAATATTGTTATTTTTGGATTAATATTAAATAATTGTTTTACTTTATCTTTTCACGCATAGTTTGAGATGTTTAATGTTCGCCTTGTAATGATTTTATATAACCTCCTTTACGTCGTCTTTTCTTCCTCAATTCATGATGGCGAGTATCAGTAACATCTCTCTCTCTCTCTTTCTGATGTTTCTTCCAATCTTTAACCTACAACGGAGTATCTTCCCTGTAGTGTCATCTCCAACCAAGTCGTCAACTTCTTTGTATATTTCCACTCTTGCCTTTTGCTTATATATGAGGCTTTCGAGATACGCACATCGTTTTTTTTCTTTTCTTGGATCTTCGAACCGTGATTTCTAAGAAAACCTCTGCATCTTTTGAGTATTTTTTTCAACTCATCGCCAGGAGCCACACTCACTTCTGATTCAAACAATTGTTCAGAGCGTTTTATTATAATTTCCAACTCGTTCTTCACACTAGTTTCTAACAAATGGTTCACTTTCAGTTTCCATATCTTTTAATATTGGGCCTCCTGACACTCAAGGTCAAAGAAATTGGATAATGGTCAGAGTAAAGTCTTGGCAATAGCGAGTATTATTTAACATTTCCTCTCAAATCATCAAAACCAAAAATCTGTTAATTCTTGCCGATTTTATCACCTGATCTTTAGATTTGATTTTAAATGTGTGCTGCGGTAATGCTTCAAAGTACTATACAATATGTTGATTCCATTTTTATCTAACTTCCCACCTTCAATATCGCTTCCAGAGGTAGAATTCTTCCCAATCCGCGAACCTTGCTGCTCCTCGACGGCCCCATTGGACACCATCCTTTGAGAAAAACTATCACTTTCCTTTCAATGAAGATGGAAGGTCAATTAAAGATCACTAAACCACTAAGATTTATTTTATCAAAATAAACAAGAACACAAACGTCTAACGTCACTCTTTCTTTGTTCTAAAATCTTTTTTATGTGCCCCCTGCCGGGATATCTACTTTTTATTTCCAGCACGTTCACATTGATTGGTCAATTTAGATTCCACCATTTCTTTTCAGCAACGTTAGACTCTAATGGAACCATTTTTCTTATTGAGCGTAAAAATTTTCTGCCATTTGTTAGGCTTAGTGTTGTTGAAGTGACAACGTTGTTCTGGTTATTATGAACTTCAGTAATCCTTGATAACTT
>NW_027293603.1:0-1003 GCF_016086655.4 Lepeophtheirus salmonis | reverse complement strand
GTCATTATACTAGTCATTATACTGGTCATTATACTAGTCATTCTACTAGTCATTATACTGGTCATTATACTGGTCATTATACTAGTCATTATACTGGTCATTATACTAGTCATTATACTAGTCATTATACTAGTCATTCTACTGGTCATTCTACTGTCATTATACTAGTCATTACTATTCTACTGGTCATTATACTAGTCATTCTACTAGTCATTCTACTGGTCATTCATACTAGTCTCTACTAGTCATTCTACTGGTCATTATACTGGTCATTATACTAGTCATTATACTAGTCATTATACTGGTCATTATACTAGTCATTATACTAGTCATTATACTGGTCATTATACTAGTCATTATACTACTAGTCATTCTACTGGTCATTCTACTGGTCATTCATACTGGTCATTATACTGTCATTATACTTATACTAGTCATTATACTAGTCATTCTACTGGTCATTATACTAGTCATTCTACTGGTCATTATACTGGTCATTATACTGGTCATTCATACTGGTCATTATACTATACTGGTCATTATACTAGTCATTCTACTAGTCATTGTCACTGGTCATTCTACTAGTCATTATACTAGTCATTCTACTAGTCATTCTACTAGTCATTCTACTCATTCACTTCATTATACTAGTCATTATACTAGTCATTCTACTGGTCATTATACTAGTCATTATACTAGTCATTCTACTGGTCATTATACTGGTCATTATACTGTCATTCTACTGGTCATTATACTGGTCATTCTACTGGTCATTCTACTAGTCATTCTACTAGTCATTATACTAGGTCATTCATTCATACTAGTCATTATACTGGTCATTATACTGGTCATTACTAGTCATTCTACTAGTCATTCTACTAGTCATTCTACTAGTCATTCTACTAGTCATTATTCTTCATTATACTGGTCATTATACTAGTCATTCTACTGGTCATTATGGTCATTATACTAGTCATTATACTAGTCATTCTACTGGTCATTA
>NW_027293602.1:0-285 GCF_016086655.4 Lepeophtheirus salmonis | reverse complement strand
ATGTTCGGGATCTAACGTGACGTTGCTTGGGTCAAGAAGGCAGTGGGATATCATATTGATAATTGTAAATGTGATTTTTTCTTGTTTAGAACCTTTGTTCAAAAATTTTATAATAAATACTTTAAATAACATACTAGCATATCTGCATTACAAAGTTTATCTAGATGAGAAGACCATCTTTTGTTTTTGTCAATAAAATTGCAAAAACAAAAAAAATACAGAGAATAATGTCGTGAAAAAATTATGTAGTTATAAATAACAAGATACGACTTGTTTAAACCTGTA
>NW_027293601.1:0-884 GCF_016086655.4 Lepeophtheirus salmonis | reverse complement strand
CATCCCTTTAATGTTCTGGATCATCCCAATTTCTCCTTTAATTTATGATTTGATTGTCTACAAGTAAATATAATCAAAAAATTTTGGAAATATAACAGTCTAAATTATTGCTGCAAATATTACATATAAATTTAATATTATCAAAAATCTCACAGTTTTCATGATAAATAATTTCTGTCATAGATACAAATATATCTTTTTGATTAGCATAGTTTAATAATATTGCTCTGGCGTCTGTATTTTGTGTAATTGCTTCATATAGATTCCAGGAAACGATACAAATTAAATAAATAGAATCTGAAGGATATACAAGGCCTATCAGAATCTATCGATATTTAATCCCTTGGAATTACCCTTTTCCACACTTTGAGTCTATCTGGATCTTTCGGATATTGAAGGAACATTATGTTGCCCTCATCCTTGTCGTAGCTCGGCGGTCATTAAGTTATCAACCTCTCACACTTGATCTAATCTTGATTGCATGTTCTATCAATTTTCTAAACAGTTTTTCATACTAGCCAGATAAATTTATGTTTACATGATTTCTAAATATGTATCTTAATTCTTTGGGTATTTCCATTAATTTTCTTATTATCCTTTTATTAAAATACTTACCTCTCCTATTAATCGATATCTTTTTATCATACATGGATCTTCATTTCTTGAACTTTTGGTACTACTATCATTTTGGACTGTTGATACATTTTTAGTTGTGTGAATTGGGTTGACCACATTCCAATTTGTAGAGCTGTTTTGTTCTAAAGAGCCTATATCCAGAATGATAGCTATTTGATGATACAATTTACCATTTCAAATTTGATAAATTCTTGCCAATATCCAATATAGGGGAATTGGTTATTAAACTACATTCTTCTCCATTAAGA
>NW_027293600.1:0-975 GCF_016086655.4 Lepeophtheirus salmonis | reverse complement strand
CAAACCTGCTTCTCAGGACGCATTTTCCCGATTCGATAGATTGTGACGTAGGTAGCTGTCAAAAACAAGTTTATGAATAAGGGCCACCCGAACATTGTCAAAATTATTTCGATGTTGAACTTTTGAAAAGTGCTATAAACATTTTAAAAACGAATAATTCAAATTCCTGCTCAGGCTTACAAAAGTATTCCTGATGCATGGTTGAATACTTTATAGGTATTTGCATCTGCAAATACCAACAAGAGGATGTCCACAATGGGACATCTCCTCCACACTTGCCCGGAATCTTTCTTTTCGAGAAACACTAACACAATTGATGCAAAGAGCTCTCAATAAGTTCTCACGATGGGTGAAGGCAGATAAACTATTTTTTGTAGTAACAAAACCAAGTGTATGTTATTTACCAAAAGACGAAATTAGCTTAGAAATGATCACGACAATAGATAAATTAAAGGGTCAAACATTTTAAAAATTGCTTTAAATTTACCCAAATCAGTATTTTTACATGATCAATATATGTTGCATTCTCAAGAGTGTCAAAAAAGGGCACAGGCCTGATTATATTTACATCAAACGTTCAGAAACACCCAAAAATGTTGTATACAAGGAGGTTTTTTAATATAAATTTATCTACTATAGTTTATAGTAAATCTTTTTATTTTAGAATTTTCACATAAATAAGCTATTTTTCATGGTCTATCTTAAGATGGTGTGTTCATACAATTATTATCTAAGATAGTTTGTGTAATACGGGAATGGATGTCGATAATTATATATTATTAATGATTGTATGTATATTTTTGATAATTACTGTTTGAAGCGTTAATCACTGAGTGAGAGGATAAATAAATCTAAGCTATGCTCCTAAGGACCTAAGTTTGCAGTCTCTAACGTAGTTTATATCCAAAGATAGAATACTTCTTAGACATTTGTTACTAGATATCCCTTAAAAAAATAGAAGTAGCCTCTTCCAAG
>NW_027293599.1:0-521 GCF_016086655.4 Lepeophtheirus salmonis | reverse complement strand
ATAAATGACGAATGCAGTTACTTGAAATAGATACCTACACAATATGTAACCATATGAAAGAATTGAATATATGAAAAATGTAACTATTCACGCCAAAAAAGTAAGCTAAGTTGGATGAATGTCCAAGATATAATGTTTTCTCTGGTAAAATTAGTAATTAAATATAATTTTAAATGTAACATTTTCTAATAGATCAATTAAATCCTGAGAGTTCAAAAAATATTCCAATTTGCCAGGGAGTGAAGTTAATGATAATTTCCTAGTCATAGGTACATGTATCCGCCGTTTTATATACGGCGTATTATACAAAGAAACATTCGATAGAAGGAAAAAAATCATTTTAAAGGGAAGCCACATGAAGAAACTTTTTTTTAAATGAATGAATTATAATAGAGGTATTAATATTTCAAAAATATTTCTAAGAAATAAACAAAATAAAGTTATATTTATTAAAATTGAAAATGAGTGCTTTTTATTCAGAGGCTCGTGGTTTCAAGAAGAATACAATTAAAAAGTCTAAA
>NW_027293598.1:0-12684 GCF_016086655.4 Lepeophtheirus salmonis | reverse complement strand
GTAGAATGGAAATGTTAAAAAATGAAATGAAAAATCATCATGGTAACCCTGATAATTTGAAGAATGTCTTGGAGGAGAGAAAGAATAACGCTCATGACGTTTACTTAGATCAGCTGTGACAAAAGAGGAAGGAGAAAAGGATATACACAAGGACATTTGTTAGAACTACTCCAATGCCGATGCCCAATTATACTCTGAGTCCAACAAGGACTTACAATAATAACTACGCAACAAACCCTCAGGGTTACACTCCGTCTTTTATGAGCACACACGAACGTTCAATCAGGTTTTGAACATAATTGAATGTATTTAGGAATTAAATAATAATATCAAATGCTAAGGAGATAAAATTCCTTCTTTATTTTACAAGTACAAATTAACAGGACAGCTAAATAATACACCAGCTTTTCATCATTACTGTCAACTAATGCCTCTGGCAACTCCTCCTTCACGGTCTTCTCAACCCCCGTGGGTTATAATATATTAGAGAAAGAAAAGATCCTTCATAAAGGAAGACAAATCAATCTCTAAACTGATTCTTATCTGTACTTCCAACTCTGTTTAAAGAAAGGAATAGAATGTAACCGGTGTCGTAAGATACTTTTCAATTCCAAGGATTCTTCCAATATCTGATTCACTCTTAATTCCTCTCTCTGGATTTCGACACTAACTAAAAATCGTTTGATGTATGTTTCTTCCAGTTCGATGTAATCTAACTAATCATCTTGAAGGTGATTGTCAAAGGGTTAAACGTCCTGTTACATGATCTAAAGACAATCTTTAAAGCGAACCGATTAGACACTTGTAAAATTTCTAGATGAGGGGTTCCAAACCGATGGATTAATTTCCCATTTTTTTAATAATAATCTTGTTCAGCCTGAATTATAGATGTTTTTTCCTTTGATGTTCTAGCAGGTGAAGTGAGTTTGGAAATTGATCTTTTACACTTTTACTGAAGGCGATGACAGATATTTCCGAAGATTTGTAACTACATACGGAACTCCTAAAGGTTTCAAACAACGCTTATGAATTTGGTTGTCCTGTAACTTGTATTTCCGAAACTCTCTCATTTTGTCAGCACTCTCGCTCAGGAAATCCTCTTCCTGAAAGTAGAGTGAGCACATTCTTGAATACTTAGAAGGTGTCTAGGCTCCTTTGGATTGCTATATAATTACCCTTAGCCTTGGGCTTTTCCTTCTCAGAGAGATTCATTATGATGGAATTAATGGAGTGAAATGAAGGGTAATTGGATAGACTCAAGTCTATTCAAGTTTCTGAATTTACCACTAAATCATAACAGGGCTCTGGTAGACTCTATTACCTCGAACTTCGTCACGAAAATCGCCTCTAAATTGTGAGGAGGATCTGTTTTTACCCAGGTCATCTATAAATATATTACCACTCTGTTGACCTCTATCATTTGAAGGACTTTCCTAAAAATGACGTCCTTATATTCATGGTAACATTTGATTGTTATTGTCTTCAAATAGGTGTTCCTACGCCTTGTTTTGTTCATCACTATTCTTCATTAACTTGGGTGTATTAGTGCCTTATTGTTTTACTACTTCTGAAGCTCTCTAAGTTAATTAAGGCTATTTAACTACAAATTATTTTAAAGTAAATACTCAATTCTATCCTATTTCAAGGTAAATTCCTAAACCTATCTCTCGTCTCAAGTCTCATTGCTACAAACGGACTTTTCCAATTCAAACTATGCAAAATAATGAGCTTCGAAAGAGTATCTAATGGATTCCAAAAAGGGTTTCAGCAGCGATTCGAATACAAAAAATTCAAAGACTTTTCATCACTATTTTATTGTTATTCTTCTATTTTTTGGTCAATGTGGTTGATATGTTGACTGTATGTAAAACCATTCTTCTTCTTTTCAATTTATCTTTTATTGAACATTTAAAAAAACAATCTCTCTATATATGTATGTATGTTATGTATATAAATATCAAATCTTGTACAGAGTGTGTCTCCTGTAGATAAAATATATTATTAAAAACTTTAGACCCTCCAACAGAAAATCTGTACACAATGTACGGAAAATAACTCTTTTGAGTAATATTGTATATCTAAATAATTACTTTTAAGAATGCTTTTTGATCTAGACACCCTGTATTTCTGTCTTTATCTTTTTGTCTTCTCCTTTTTGTTCGAAACAAAGTATTTTTTTTTTTTTTTTATCTTCTTTTTGTTTTTTGTTTTTCTTTTGCCTATTTGAAATAATATATTATATACATGGATATGTACAGCATTCAAAACCTTATCTATGTATTTACCTAGAAAGAACATTGAACATACTATCCAAGAATTCCGTTTACAGTTATTTTGACTCTCCTCCTCTTCTCGATATTAGTGTTGCATATATTTTATTATATATATATCACGTAAGTCGTGACCCGCTATTTCATTCAAATTTCATAAAATTTCCCTATTTATATACAGTATATAACATTTTCCAATCTCCTTGTTATGTCTAAAAGTTAATATTTGATGTGTTCCTCGTACTCATGGGTCTTTGATCGTCAATGATCTTCTTCAGATATCGATAAGTAGTTCGGGGAAATTGAGCTTGATTTTGCATTGGGGGGGATTTGTCATACAAAAGTTAAATACAGTCTTATGGCATCAGCATTGTCGGTTAAATTTTTTAATATTATTCCTATTAGTTAGGAGAATCTCGCTTATGAGGGAGTGAAGAAATCCATATCAATCCGATATGGGCTATCATCAAGGTTGATTTTTTTAATTACAAATCTAGCCATTTCAAGGGGATTTTCAGTACCCATTACTCCAATTATACTCAAATATCACTGTTTATCATTTGCATCAAGTAGTATTCAAAGCAGGTGTTCAGTCTTTTTTCATTCTTATAGTCATTTGAAGATTGATTGGAATTTTTTTTTTTATGTAGTAAAAATACAACTTTGAGCCACCAAGATGGCATCTTCTTTAATTATTATGTCATTTATAACGTCAGTAAAAAAACTCTATAAAAACAATTGTACAAATAATTAGGACTATAAACAATTGTACAAAATTATATGAATATATCAACCATCCATGGATAAATTTAGAATTTGCTTAATCCTTATTACAAGTATCAAAAATTATTCATTCAAAATCTTATTTTAGGGTAGGAACTATTTTCTTATTCAAGTAACATCATACTATATAAAATATTCAATAATGAATGCTCCTTTTCATTGTCAGAGATTGAGAATCTCTGTTAATGAGAATGACGAGAAGGGGGAGAAGACGTGGGATTATACAATTAGTAAGGAGATTAGTTATTCTTTTTTTTTTTGAGTAGAATGTCAAGTTTCCTAAGAGATGCATCCTAGTAACTAAACATCTTTTTTACTCTATGATGAAAGGTCTTAAGAAGCCTTTGATTGATAAGAACAGACTAGGACCAGGTTCTTGCTGTTAAGATAAAGCTTTTTTTTCTTGTTTATTAGAGTCTACTTTTACTTCTTTGGAACTAAATATATACTGAGTGCCCATTTAGAATCAAGGATCCCTCCCTATGCATTTAAGTAACATAATGATGCTTTCACACTTATTTGAAAAAAATCTGTTCCAGGATGTAAAGAAAATCGCTATGTTTGACAAAGAAAACCAGATATATAGCTTAGGTAAACGTCACTAAATGAGAGGGGGGGGAATCATGTCCACTCTCTGTGATCCGTAAAATCGGCCAAAATCGTCCATTTAGCAGAAAAGTCGAAAGGTTCAATGTTGACTGAAGGGAGTAAATTACATTGCTAAAAAATCTAACTTTATATCCTTTAATGGCATTATTAAAGGGTTCAATTATTTACTTCTAATCACTTACTTTAACCGGGTTAAATTCCAGCTATCATTGGGGATGTAACGATTCCAAAATTTTGACCTCCCCAATTTCTAATTTTTAAAGAAGTGTCCGAATTTGGAGCAAAAGTCGTCCCAAAAAATTTTTTTTTGCTAAATAACATCATCATAGTTATGCCCTATGACGTCATCATGAATCAAGCTTAACAACTTTTTAGGAGAATTGTAAATACTTTAATTATCCCTCAATTCAAAATAATGTTAAACAATTTTCGTGCCTCATAGGTACTTAAAGCTTCGTAAAACTCATTCAATTGGTAAACTGAAGTACTTTACTTTAATATTACTTATTGAATTCATAAATTCAAGAATTCCCTTCAGAAGAAGGATCTAGACAGAGATTTATTTTTAAAAAAACTGTAATATTTTTCCCTCCAGGAATATCTATCAATGCACAAATCCGAACTGAATGCTGAATAAATAGGAATATGTTCAACTTTCAAACTAATAAGAAAGTCTAGAAAATTGGATACACATTTTAATGACTAAGTAGCTTTGCAATAATATATTCATTCATCACTCTTTGTGATATTTTTAACCAGGAGGAGAGATTTCTTTGTCCATCACACTTTATGATTCTCTCACGGACGTTTTATGTGGTATTTGGCTTAGGACTACCTAATACTTTAAAGGAAATAGTAAAGGAGAGTTCAATCCATCTTCAATGGATTGAACTCTGGGCGTATTTTCAAAAGGTATAAATTGAAAATTCTTTGTCCCTTCCGTTGAGACGTGCCTCAATTAATCGTACATTACCCTCAATGCGAATATTCTATAATTCTGAAAACTAAATTCAAGCCTCTACCGCCTGGGTTTTGTTCAAAATGAACTCTCAAATGTGGCAACAGGGGCAAGTCTTAAAAACACATCTTTAAGCGGGCCTCCCCAAACCTATCTTAGCTTATCTTCTTTCCATTTCTAGAAGGAAACTAGGGCGTTGGGATTTAGTCTGGGACACTTATACTCGCTTTAGATCAGTGCCCTGTCTTAAAATAATATGAGTACTTAATAAACATAGAACATTTTTTGACATGCTGAACCATATCCAACAATTTGTTTGGTTCTCAGGCAAACCCGAATCTAACTACATATATCTTCTTATAAAATACCTCTTTGAGTTTCCTTCCCAAACGTCATCATTATTTTGAGCCTCTCTGTATCACTAAAGATATGCACATCTACACTTTCTCCCAATTCCTCTACTTCGTTCTTCTCTCAGTACTAAATATACAATATTAAAAACACATTCTTCCAGGTGTTAAATATTTCCTTAATCACTCTTTTGACAGGTCTAAATACATACATAATTCTAGGCATATAGAGTTTCAGAGGGAAATAATAATATAATGAAATAAAAAGACGTTTTAAAATACGTTTACTAACTATGTAAGTAACATAAGAAAATATCTTCTTAACAATTTTTCTAATGAATTAAGAAATGGTTAGAAAAATAAACTTTAAACTTCTGATAGAAATTTAAAGTTTATTAAATATTAATTAATTCACAAATGTTCTTGTTGTTTTTTTTCTAACTAAGTTTTTTATTCTTTCCCTTTCTACAAGGATACGTGTGCGTAAGACACTTATCCTCGAAGAAATGGAAAGTTTAAAATGGAAGCTTAAAGTGTAAACCAGAGATGGGGAGAAAATTGGACCATAATTTTCTAAAACCCAAAAATGGATCCATGGTCTGAGATGAAAATGAGCAATACCAAAATATCTGTCCAGTAAATGTAACCTCTTAAGACAGAGCCAAAAAGTCGGTACGACTCTATTATGTAAATACCTCATTTTTTTTAAATACACTTTTGAAAGAATGACTAAATGATATGCGTTCATAGAAAAAATGGATATTATGTACTACAATTAATAAATACAGAAAATAAATCAGCGTCATTATAACCTGTGATTTTTTTGTCTTCCTTCTTAGTTCATCCACTTTCTCCGGAGTATATTTTTTAATTATATTTATTTGTGATGTTTGTTATATCCAAGTACGTAGAGATATTATGTATGGTATGTTATTCATTCTTAGCATCATGAGAGATGGAAGGGGGTTTCTTTGTATGAGATCCCTTGTTTGCTCCTTCTATGTACTTGAATCCGCGTAGATAATGTTGTTTTTCTTGAAAAAGAGGAAGACAGCACAATACAATAAATGATTTGTCATTTTGGATCATGATAAAGAGAGAGAGAGAGAGAATTGAGTCAACTGTTGCTACAATGCCTCCAAAATGGATGATGACACACGATGTAATGATCCCCTTAGCAGAAAAAAACCTTCATATCCATGTGCAATACATAGATTAATATACGACTAAATATTTAAGTATAGAGGAAATGACCTTGAGAATGGGTCAAGGTCATGTGACTTAATATGGTAATGATATATATCTTTCGAAATAGCGATAATTATCACAATAGTATATATTTGAATTATTGGTAGAATGGGTCCTAGGGTCCTTAATATAGGACTTCAAATCCCTGAGTGTTATCGATCCTGAAAAAAATACCCAGTGTTGTACATCCCGTCATTATGCCAAATATTAAACTTCAGTGTCTACCTTCATGACTGAACCAATTGAAGTCGTTCAGTACAATCTGGTTGTCATTATTTTACATAGATAAGGCTGTATTAAAGTATTTTTCATTTTTACGGCAAAAGTTGGTAATTCAACAATTTCCAACACTTTTTATTCAATATATCCCCCTCCATTCCGAAGGATGGTTTCAATACGGGGACGAATAAAAGCACAGATGTCTTTGATAAAGTCAAAGGACAAGTTTTTCCACTCCTTCGTGATTACGATCTTCAGAGGATCGAAATTCGGGTGAAAAGACTTGTTTCTCTAGCCATCCAAAACGCACCAAACAACGAAGTACCGGGAGGTTTCACGTCGATGAGGACGAAGGTCAGAAGGCAGCCATGTTATCCTTGCAGAAATTTGGCACCTTCTTGGACGTGTGTGCCAGGACTCCGTCTCTTGTTAACACTTAGTTGTCCCTGGGGAACGTGCTGCTCAACCATAGCAAAACATGGTACCTTAGGACCTTGTAGTAGACGTCCATGTTGACTTTCTCGTTGGCCTTGAAGAAGTAGAGAGGCATCTTGCTGCCGTCAGATACTACGATGCTAAGGCCAATTACCTGAGCTGGATGTTTGGTCCTGAATGTTCCCTCCACTTGCGCTCTTGATTAACCCAATAAGCGATCATTTCTCTTGTTCTGAACAGCGTCCACTTGTCTACTTCTGCGCGGAGGAGATCGTTCACCCTCTGCCGTTTTTCTTGTTGGTTGCCCTTTTTTGACCTCACAAAAACAAAACAAACATCAAATTGCAGCTTTTTGTCAGTTTTTTGTCATCTCTTTCGAATGGAGCCAATTACACAAATTTTCACACTTGTAAATTTCAAAAATGACTCTGTATTTATGTACTCGTATATCATGACAGTAAACTACTAAATTAGATTAAATTCGTGTTTTCAAATAGTGTATAAAACCATTTTATGATTCCGTCGAATAGAGAAGGAGACTTCTCTATTCCAACAGAGAATAAATAAATATGTAATAGAATGTGTACTCTGACTCTACTCAATTTATGTAGAAAGGCAGGTGAACCCCGGAATCAATCAAAAGATCCAATAGAACGTACAACTTCTCAAATTTCACTACTCACTGACGTTCCAAAGGATCTAGAAACCCTTTTGAGTACATAAATATTACCAACATTGCACATAGATACCGTGTGCTCTAGGGGTTTGGAGTGCAGTGCCCTTTGCTATGTATAGAGAGCCCATTTGATGGAAATTGGGTCTTCAACTAACTACATATCATTATACTAAATGTAGATCCATAAGAGGATATTGAATCCCCATCTGTGTGTGTGTTTCTCTCTTCTGCCTCCCTCCTCTGAGCTGAGTGGATTAGTAGTTGTTGTAGTAGTGGTAAGTACATATATACATACAACCACTATGAACAAAAGGTTTCGCAATGAAAAAGGGGAGAAAGAGGAAAGAGAGAGAGGAATAAACTGGGAGAAAAAAATAGGTATTCTAAATAAAGATACATATATAAAGGACTGGGTGTTTCCTGCATTTTGACGAAAAAGTTTTTGAATTAATAAAAAGTCATTATTAATACATAGAACATATCAAAAAAGAAAGAATGTTTCTCTCTCTCTCCTCCTTTCGTTCACATAATACACAAACAAGCTGACATACATAACATAACTAAGGAAAAGAAGGAAGAGAGATCCATCCATCATTTTCTAGTATAATCAGATAGGCTGGAATGGTAGTGGAGGGAGAAGAAACGAAGAGAAGAAAATCATTCTTTTGGAACTAATTGAAAAAATATATGTATTTTCATTTTGACAGGGTTTGAAAAGAAAGTCGAGTCTCACTCGCTTCATCACTAGAATAAGAGTTTGACAACACTAACTGAAGTAGATGTACTTTTTTTTCCCTTTTATTACTTGGTTGGTTCCTTGGAGCAAGTTGTACAATGACGTCATCATTGGACAATTCATTATCACAGAGTTTCAAAGAAACTCGGCTTATCAAGTTTTATTAGATTGAGCACATCACTAACTCTCCTTCTCTTTTCCTAGTAGTTGGTTGGATCTCCTTGAAGTAATAAAAGTGACGTCATGAGTGGACATATATATATCGATCCATCGCTTCTTCCTTTCTCCTATTATTATCATAGTATGGTTTTTTTCTTTCCTTTTTTCGGGATATATACTGCAGATTTTTTTCCTCCCTCCATTTTAAATAATTAATAAGTTTGAGGCAATAAACAGAAGGCTTCACCTACAAACGAGAGGAGAAGTATTAAGTTATGGTGCAGCGCCCTCTATGACTTTTGCTAGCGTAGATATATACTGTTTTAATATATGTATATAGATTTATATTACGGTTGTTCAATTTTAGAATAGGAGGAGGACGCAGATTATTATAAGTACGGGTGGAAGGTTATATTTCGTTTGATTTATTAGCCACCTTATGTACCGTATTTAGTCGAAGCAGCAGACGCTCCTCGTCCGCTTTTGCTCAGATGGAAGTACAACATCAACATTAAAGTAACGTAATATAACAGCCTGATGTTGAAAAAAAGAAGTTTGTATTCTTCTTCTTGTTTTTATTATTGTTATTTAGGGTCGAAGCAAGAGGGAGAGAGAGAGCTGAAAAGATCATTCGCTTCGTTTTCTTTTCTCTCCTTCTGTATGTTTATGCTTCTATCTCTCTCTCTCTCTTTTTATCGTATATATTTTTGTATTATATTTCTTGTTTTCCTAGCTTTAGTATTTTTCTCCCTTTTACCCTACGTCTTTAAAACGTTGATAATATTATACCCGTACATATTTTTTTCCTCTTTACGATAATCACCTTTTTTCTTCTTTTTCGTTCAGAAGAAATGCACACAAAAAATAACAGAGTGACTCATTTATAGGCGAAAGAAAAAAAAGAGTACCATGTGACTAGTTCTTTTTTCTTTGATACGTTCACGTTACATTGAGTTATATTATGAAGGAACCTGGATATAAATGTAACTACATAGATAATAATAATATTAAAGATACGAATGTTTATGAGCTTCTAGCATGCTCGAACTTTTAATGACGATAGGAATAACAGTCACACTTATGAACTTGTGTATATTTGCATAATATATGATGTTATTTAATAATAAGTATTCCCCCTTCGTCATACAGCTATTTAGAATGGTGAAGAAGAAACATTTCCTAATGGTCTGACAAATTTATAACCGGTTCGAACTTATACTACGAGCGGGAGAATAGGAATTATTCAATTATTCAAATAAAACACCTTTTTTAAATCGGTTCGAACTTACTAAAGATATTTTTATAGGAGGGGATGGTTATTGTTCAGAGGAATCGGATACATTTTTCAATTACTCACATGTTCTTAAATATTTAGAAAAAAAAAATGGTTTGAACTTTAATTTTTTTCAATAGTAGGAAAATGGTTATTGTTTATGGAAATGGACTCCTTCAACAATAACTTTCATTATCCACGTAAATTAATCGGCTCGAACTTTGTAAGAAATGGCAATTTTCAGGGTAGAAATGGATTCATTTAAAAAAATCACATTATCTACTGTTTAAAACAGTACCTGGTTCGAACTCTTTAATTTGACTTTAATTCTTAAACGAAATTTGTGCATTCGACATCGTACTGAACTATTTCTCTCTCTCTCTCTCTCTTTCTTTCCCTAACCTTAACTCAACCGTCACGTTCAACTATTATTCATTATCATTATTATTATTGCATCTTCTTCTTAGCTCTTTTTATTAACCTGGAAGAAGAAGTAGAAAACGAACATAAACTATTATTATTCTATTTATTTTCAAGGCACGATTTTTGAAAATATAAACATCGAGTCTTTTCTTTTTGCGGTAGAAGTGGAAAGAAAGAGAGAGAAAAAAATACATTTTTCTTTTTCTATTTCTTACGATTGATGAGGAACCTTTTTTTTCTTCTGTTTTCCTTGTCTATCTATTTATTTGTGTACGTAATCAAGATTTTCACTTGGTAAGAAGAAGGGGAAACATAAAATTCAAAAGAAAAATGGGAAAGGGAGAAAAAATTATGATTAAATATTAGTGGTTACATTTCTCCTCCTCTCGGAAGAAAATAATATTGCTATTCCTTCTATAATATCTGACATGGAATCCCTTAGACTGTATTTTAGGGTCAGCATTTCAAACATTTTCCCTTCTTATGTGGACATAAATATTTTCAACAAAGTCAATTTTAAGAGGGAGACACAGAAAAAGAGCGCGAGAGGAAAGAAGAATAATAAATAGCAGAGTGTGTTTTTAAGTATAAATCTAATCTAACTGAAAATGGGTGGACCCATTTTTCCCCTCTTTCTCCTCGTCTTCCCCTCTTTATATTGAACAATATATATGTATAACCTGAGGGAGGACTAGCTCAATCCCTACACCACTCCACTACCAAGTAGTGCTAGTATCAGCTCCCCAATCTCCTTCAATTAGTGTACTCTCTATACATCTACTACTGGGGAATGGAAGAAAATAAAAAGTAAAAGAGAGAGAGATTGATTTGAAAACTTAATAAAAAACACACATTGTGAGTGACGTGACGTCAACACCCCTCCTCTATAATTATTTAAGGAGAAGAAAAATACTAAATTTTTCGGAGGTTGTACATTATATACTGGGCACCCTTTGACATAAATAAATACATAGACATGTAACAGGGCTGGGGGTAGAGTGGGTTCTCCAACAATATCGATAAAAAACAATATCATTGGTTTTTCATTACCTATCATGAAAAAGAATTATGTTTTATGTGTAATAATAATAAATAATTTTTACTAAATTATGTTTATTAATAATTTCTAATTATGGGATTTTATTCAAAAAGGCTTTCAAGAATAAAATAAAAATGTCATCTGAAGCTAATAAACCCCTCTGAAAAATTCTAGTTAAGAACCTCATCCCTCCTTGTAAATACAGGGACTACGCCGTCACTTTGGGGTGCTCTCTTGGGCAAACGCAAGCACATAGGCAGGTCTTTTTTTGTTAGATAGGTTGTTTAAAGTTGGACTAGTTAGAAAATTAGAAATCAATTTGACGAATTGGTTGTCCCAAATATTTGGAAAAACATAGACCCCTCCATGGAATCCGTGCTGGGACAATAGCATGAACTGTTGGATTCAGTAAAACGTTCGTTCGCAACGTTAAGAGGTAATTTGTAGCCTCTCAATGGGATTTTGAGGAAACAGTACATGTGCGGAATATTGGGGTGGTTGGCTACGAAGGCTGCGTAATGCCTCTTCATGTGATCCCCCAGGGCATCAAGGTCAACTCTAACGTACTAGAGACAATCAAAGTGAACCACTGAATCGATATGGTTGCCAATGGGATTGCCTTGCATGTGGTAGCAGGACTGTGCTCTCAACCACACCTCAGAAAAAAAAGTTTCAAATAGCTCCAAGCCAATTTTGACAATTTCATCTCAATTGAAATTTTGGTGTACAAACTTTGAGCATTTGATCTCTACTTCAACACAAGTAATCTTGGGCACCAGAGTTAAAATATTTATTAAATTAAATTGGCAAGTTTCAAAAAAAGAAAAAACTTCGAAAAAACTTCATGAAATGTCTACAAAGAAGAACAAAAGGCTTAACATTTGACAGGTCTGTGTTCAATACAATCCGATGCCAAAGAAAAACAGCGATAAATAATTAAATCAAATGATTAATAAGGATCGAAAATCTTTTTGAAATGGCTTGATTTGTACATTGAATTTTGTTTTGGATTGATTTGGGATGAGAAAAGTAGGATCCTCAATTCGAGGAAAATACATAAAGCAAAGTCCTGTAGCTTAATAATAATCACAAAAATATTGAGTATAATAATTAGTTCGGATCCTGGAAACATTGGTATTCATTCTACTAATATGTATCTAAACAATTTAGATTTAAGATTATTCTCATAAATTTTACAGCTCCTAATACAGATGAAGTTCCTGCTAAACGTAATGATAAAATTGCAAAATAACGGATGCCACAGAATGAAAAACTCGTATAGATAGAGAAGGGATCACTATTCATTCAGTTTCTGTTCCTCTTTTACTCAAGCTCTTACTAATACAAAACTTCATTATTAACATTTATTATTAATAAAAGTCTGGAATATGAAAAGTACAATTTATTTAGATATAAATAACATAAGTAAATTACACAAATCATGTAACAAGATTTGATTCGTAATTAACTAATTTGTCCTGTTGAAATAGTTGGAGAATCAATAAC
>NW_027293597.1:0-631 GCF_016086655.4 Lepeophtheirus salmonis | reverse complement strand
TCTGAACAAGATACAAGTTCAAAGTTCGAACAGATAATATAAAAACAAGAAAAAGGTAGCGAATATATGCAGGAAAGGAATACCTTCGGCCCATTTTTTTAAATTTAATATATAGAATATATTGATAGATATTTCATCAGTTACAATTTGATGACCTAGGTGAGTTACGTGAATCATGAGTGAATATAATTCTAAAAAGCTTCTCCTATTATAACATTCGAACCTCAACAATTCCTATAAATAAATACATTCTGTTTTTTCAAAATGTATATTGTTTGTGGGAGTGGAAAAATACCATTAAGATTTTGTAAGTATAAAAATTACTACGATATAACTTTCTCTCCTTAAACAATACAATCTTTAAATCACGGAGATCTCTTCATTTTGATAGGGATAGTTGTTGAAGATTAAAACATAATAATATATAAAGTTATGAGTAATACACAGGCTATATACGACTACTTTTACACGTATGATAGATATGTTCACGAATGTCAGCCCATACAACTGTTCCTATGATTCATATTTACATTGAATATTTACCAAATATTGCTTATTTCAAACCGATATGTTATTATATTTTCATGACCTATAACTAGGACCTAAAAAGCTCTTTTAATCTCTTTCTCAC
>NW_027293596.1:0-5224 GCF_016086655.4 Lepeophtheirus salmonis | reverse complement strand
AGTTAGATCTCATCGGTAGAGATGTATCTATCCTGTGCACAATTGTATATAACAACTTCCACATGAAGAAGAGGGGGATTATCGTTTTGATTAAACTCCACGTCTCGCTTGTGTTTTGCAACCTAAAGTTATGACATATCTAACTGGATTCCAGTGTCAGAACAAGAAAATATTATTTGGATCAATCTATAATTTCAATATTCTGTATTTATAATTTATTGTTATTAGTTATATGATTCCAATGGTTTAATTTTGTATATTTAACATAAATGTATGATGGTATATTTTTTATTATGTAGATTATATTTAATTAAAGCCTTCTTTTTAAACCTGGAACTTGAAATATATGTCGAAATACTCTACTTTGTCGTTTCATTAGCTATTATTCTGAGAATAAGGTTCATAATGAATTACAATTTCATGGAGTGTGACGTTTTTTCAAATCTACTGTAACAGGAAAAAAAAAAGGTCTAAGTCAATTATACATGCATCCATATCTTCATTAAACATTTAGCTAATAAATACTTTCGTTAAACCCTCAAAAATCATAATGAGGCACATCAGTATTTTAAACAATGATACCAATATGTATTTTCCCCCCTTCTCCTTGCACGCGTTTTTCTCTACAATATATCAACTATAGTTATGGTATATCTTTATTTTTATTAAACCTTACTAGAAACATGAATTTTAATGTGTACGCTCTCTAAATCATAACCTCATAACGACAACAACAACCATAGTGGAGCACTGCATATAAATACTATAACACACTTAAAACCCTTATGCTGGACTGAGAATGGACTAATTCTTAACTGTTTTTGGCCCTTTTTCACAGTTATTTTTTTGGAGGAAAGGTTGCGAGATATAATACAAATAACGACGTATATGTATAAATTTTATTTTAGCATTTCATTTATAAAGTAGTACATTTGTTACATGGATTGTTAATTTATACATATGTAGTGGATGTCATGTTTAGCCTCAGCATGCTCTGCAAATAGCTGCACAAATCCTAGTCATAATTTTAAACTTTGGGCTCGATGTTCTGCAATAACCTTGTTGTCCAAAAGCATGACATACATTATCAGACAACCGTTGGTTTCTACATGGACCTATGTTTTAAGTGTAACAAAGGAAGGAAAAGTATAAACTTAAAGGCATGAAATAAACAAGGGATTACTTACTTTGGCATCTTCCACATGTCTTGCACAAAGATAATGAGAACATTTGTTTGCTCCCTTGCTAAAAAAACACTGCTCAGAAAAGCCTAGACATGCAACATCATCGTCCCGACAATGATCTAAAAATATTTTTGAAATAAATTAAGGATTAAATTATGAAAGAAGGATATATTCAAGTTTTAATTACCATGGCATCCACCACAAGATACTGGACATTGGAAATAATGGTTTGGATGGAAACACCGATCCAAAAATTTATGACAGTCGGATCTTCTATCATGGCAGTCACCTATTTATCATTTATGATGTGAATATGTGTTACTTGTGAATAAAAAATGACTATCTATATTTTTCTTACGTTGAGCTACTACTTCATAGACTCCAATGAGGAGGAACACGGCGAGAAGGATCCTTGATGTCATGGTGAATTATTCGCACTAAAGAAGTTCTTGATAATGAAACATAATTTATAGAAAACTTTGTATAGTAAGTAAGAGCAGAGTAAATATTCTAAAACACGTGTTCGTATTTAAAATATCTAATAGAAATAGGAGCATTGTATATCTTACCATATGGAAACTAAGTAGTTTTTCAAAAAATTGTACATGAATACGACTCAATAATTATTGCAATTGTACCCGTAGATTAAAATACTTTTGCAAAAGTACGAAAATAGAAATAGAATGGGCACTTGATATAGCATAGAACAACCACAAATTAAAATTAAAATTATATATATATATATAATCTTCGTACCATGTTCGATTTAAATTGCTCTCTAACTTTTCCCGTAATCCTGGTGACTAACAAAATAAGCAAACCAACAAATCAAAACATAACCTCCGTTAAACTGCGTTGATAACTTATTTTGAGGGGTCAAAGGCCAAGATAACCCACATTGTATAATAAGCATAATACAACCATAACTTTGGAACCAATTGATATTTTACTTAATCTGATATTAGGGTTACCGACTGTCCATTTAATCACTCGTAGAGCCTTTGAAGAGGTATCACAGAGAGTTAGTGTTTCATGAAGTTACAGTTAGAATCTACTGATCTAACACATCTAGATGAATCTTATTATTAAAAATAATGTTTATAATTTTTTTATATAAAGGTCCTGGTTTTGAGTCTGAATTTTGGAACTAATTTTACAAAATATAGAATTTTTTGAACCCCAATTTTTTTCTCGAATTTTTTTCTTCTGCACCCTGTAACTACTTGGATGAATTATATTCATATAATAAACACGTATACTGGCCTATATTGAGTCATTTGCAAAAGTATATGACCAACTGTAATTTAGTATGAATGAAGGGGAAAAAAGATATTTTATGTATACTTATATTTTTTTTTTTACTCCTTTATTATATCGCCATCTAATCCTATAATTGTATCAAGATTTTCATAAGTAGGACTCAAAATTCTATTTTTATTTACCAATATGTAAACTTAATATTCAAAATGGTGTATCTCATTTTATGATTGCAATATTTACAATCTGTTTGTACAGGTTATAACTTCTTCACTTTCAATGGTATTTAGAATTGTTATATTCTTCCACCGTCATGGAACATTTTAAGTACATCCCTTATAATTGGACTGTATTTCGTTTTAAAGTAGTTTTTAAAGGATAGCTACCTCGATGAGCAACTTTCTGCTAATGCTTTATGTACCGTAAGCGAACTTTTGTTAGAAAAAACATTTTTGCCTAACGGAAATTTCGCCGAATGACCATTTGGTTAAAAAAATAATATAAAATATATTGATATATACGATTGCATTTTTTTAATTCAATATAAAATGATGTTATGATAAATAGGTATTGTTAATAAACCTAATATTTATTATGGATAAACTAATCAGTTTTCTTTTGCAGAAAAATGACTTTATATGATCATTTTAGAAACACAACACAGTAGTATATGGCCCGAATGTTGTCCGAATCTACCGTCAACACGTGTCTAAACACCAAGGCCCATTCTAATATGGCATAATATAACCTGCCCACAGGTTGTACTTGTGAAGTGCTGGGCCCAAGGCAGTTTAAACTCTAACATTACTGCATTTTTAAGCAACACAGACCCTTGTAATTGTTTTTGGATATTAGAAAGGTTCTTTGATGCTTAGGGAAGCAGGAGAGGAAAATTTTCCATACTTTGGGAGCAGCAGTTCATATACACACCCCATGGGCCTGGTGTATTCTATCATACTAGAAGAGGTCTGTGTTGCTTAAAAAAACAGTAAAGCTATGTTATCAGCCAATGGTCTTATAACCTTTATGTACACTGAAAAAATTTGAACAAAGTAACGAAATGCGACTATTAGCTTGAAGAGATACAATTGTCATCATTTTTATTCCTTTACCACAAGATATAACTTTTCTATAGCGTCACTCAGGTATTTTCTTATATTTTTAACATTTTGAAGTAGAAGTGTTTTCCGACAACCTGACCAAACGCCAATAAGTATCTAAAGCCCGATGATGTTCCAATCATATCCTCTGATTTTAAACTGGTACCTAATCATAACAATAGAATGAATGTTGATTCCAAGACATGCATGAGATGGGCATGGGATGTTGTTGCTTTAAAGAGAAGAAATCAGTTCGAAGAGCCAATAGGAAGCAGGAGAGAATCCTTAGATCAAAGCATGACAAGGACTACAAGGTAGTGAAGAGAAAGTTAACTTATCTTTTTAACTAGTTAAGTTAAAGTCAATTATAATTTTATCTTTGAATAACTAGTTAAATTAAAGTTAATTTTGATTTCTTTTAAAAATTAACTAGTTAAATTAAAAAATTTTTTTTAACCTTGGTTAATTTAATGTTAAGTTTGATGTAAAAAAATAATCATTTAAGTTCAAGTCAATTGAGAGATTTAAAATTATTTTGTCGGTCTATGTAGCTGGAATTTTCTCCGCTTAAAAGTTCATTTTGATATATATAAATTGGATAGTTAATTTATAGTTAAAATAATATTTTTCAAATAATCAATTGGTTAAGTTAAATTACTTTAACTTACCCAACTCAGCTGCAAGACCATCCTCACCTCCAAAAGATACATGTTGGAAGTAAGTGGGAATTTCCTTATTGCCACAAACACATATAAGGGTATAAGGACTGACTTCCTAAAGAATAAACAAAACCAAAGATACAGAGAGGAAAGATTGAAGCCGAACCTCCCTGTGGCCAGGAAAATAATTTAATATCCCTGAAGAGCCATAAATAAGATTGTCTTCTCAGAGTTTGAGTGACTTAATATGGTGGTCTAATTTAAGAGACTTGCGCTCTCCTATACTTAAGGAGTTCGATTCATATTTAAAAAATCATACTGATGCTGTGACTTCCGGATTTGGGATCTTTTTTCTTGGATATGAGGTTGGAGCAAGGAGGTAAAATTACATTAGAAGCATAAATTTTGCCGAAATTATTTGTATATTTGCCTGTAATATTTTTGAAGAATATACAATTGTATACCTAGGAAATGAAATCCGGAGAGCTGAAGTCATCGCTTCAGCATCACCATTGCAGGATGGTTAGTTTAACTTTGCAGTTCAAAACATCATTTATGTTGTTAAGGGCCCCATTCCTTTGCATTTCTTTTAACTTGCTTCCATTGTCTGCCAATGTAACTTCTGGACCTTTGTTTTTGGTACGAATTTTCCCCATGGAATTTGATATAATGGTATACATGAAGTTCCCCTTATGCTACATATAAATATTTTTTCCGGAAAAGTTGACCTTTAAATGCGCCCTTAACCAGGAGCTTTCAAACATAATGTGACCATATATCAAATTCCAAATAGAAACAGTAAATAGTGATGCACAAGATATCCAATTTAATAAAAATAATGGAACACAGTATTAAGACCAAAGTGTAAATTTTTGTACATTACTATTTATACCAGTTTAAACATGAATATTAAAATTATTTTAAGTTTTGTTTTTGCTGAGGACACTCATGATGATTGAGATAATATTTTTTTAAATTTATTTTTCAGATATGAACTACTTTCAATGCTCATATTTGTACTCAT
>NW_027293595.1:0-9347 GCF_016086655.4 Lepeophtheirus salmonis | reverse complement strand
ATCCTATCACATATTATTATATACGATAAAACATAATAAAATATTATACTGTTTGTTTTAACATATACAGGGCATATTCCAGGACATTTCACAAGATAGTCTCTCCGATGATCAGCTTGTAAAGCCCTCTGTCTTTCGCCCCCTTTGTCTGACCTGATGGCTCTGTAGGTTGCTTGCAATTCTCTCCATTAAAGGCAACTACGAGGATGTTCTAGAAAGCCTAAGGGAAATAGCGTTATCAGGCACCTCGGAGTCAGCAGTGAAGGTGAACGGTCTTCTTGATTGCTTTGAGAAAGGAGCAACGTACCTGAGCCTAGAGAGGGTGACCAAGCTTTTCTTTGCCCTTGAACAGGGGAATCAGTCCTGTCCATTGTGTGATAAAACAAAAATAATAATAAGCCATGTAATGTTCTTTGACTTACATACAGGCATGTTGGGAAGCACTCAAATAACAAGAGTCAGATGATGGTGCGAGAACAGATGAGGAATTCTACAATCTGTTCGAGAAACCAGTCTCAAAAGGGGATGAGTTGCACGTGGATCCACTAAGTGTACCACATTGACGTCATTATTGTACAAATAGACGACAGGTACGACTTGTCACTGTGTAACCTGGTAGCCTAGAAGGCTCTTGGAAATATGCTGATCATAGGCAGGATACTAGACGAGAAGGCCATCAAGCAATATTCAGAACTACAAAAGGATGTGCTAGTTTTACAGCTGTCTATGTACCGACCAACAATGGAGGTAAAGAGTGTGCAGGAGACGATAGAGTCGTACAAAGGCATGCCACCAGAAGTACGCAACCTCTTCCCTAAGTAGCTAACCTCATGAAGTTGTTTCTCGTGTGTCCAGTAACCTCAATACGAGCGTAGTTTTTCCTTTCTAAGGAGACTCAAGACGTGGCTGAGAAGTACCATGACTCAGAATAGACCAAATGCAATAACTGTATGTAACAGTCACCACCTACTGCTTGACAACATATCCCTACAGCTCCTTGTCCAGGATTTTGCTGGTAGGAGCGAAAAAGAGGCGCAAGATTTTTGGTTTCTAAGACACAAATTTGTAAGACTACAAAAATTAAACTGACTAAAAGACCGATATGTTTGTTTATTGAGCCGCAAATATTCCTCAAGTAAGTTTACCAACTTACTGCCTATCTGTATGATCTAATTAGCAATTGTTAATCAAACTGTTTTATTACTTTTGGTATAAGAATGAAGCAACAACTCTTTTCTTTTCATCGAGACTACTTTTCAGACACGAACCTTGGACTAGCAATACCTTCTCATGAGTGATATTTATTATATTTATTTATTAGTTTGGATCAGATTATATTACACGTATATGATATTTATTTATACATCTATTTATTTATTTATAAACACGTTATTTCCTCAAGTCGTCTTTTTAAAATATATGTGCGGTATGGCCCAATTGTGTTATAGGCATTTATACGTTGTGTGTACAAAATGTATCAGTGCAATCTTAAACAAAATAGAATATGCACGTGATACAACGTTATACATAATAATTTGTGACAGAGAGTACCATACTACTATCTATAATACAAGTATCATTCAAACAAACAAATATAATTATGTATAAACATTAATTGTGCAACTTCATGTTTCCACTATATTACTATTGTTACACTAATAGTTATATCAGGACTAACTGTTATACAATAGTTTGTTGATAAGCTTGAAGCAGCTACATCTTTTCTGTATTGTTAACTATTTATACATTTTCACTATTCTCACTAGCATTGACAGCCCAGTCATCCCCCCAGGTGTAAAAAGCTGTCTACACAACTGCTGGCCTAACATATAATATGTAATGCCATTAATGACTTCGTAGCGGGCTGTAAAACATGTCAAAGCCACACCCCATCTCCTCTAACTCTTGAGAACACTGTCTTATGGATTATATGAAATCTTCGAAACATGGAAACTGCCTCAAAATCGATGAGTCCGTCCTGATGTACTGCACCTCAACCAAGAGCACCCTTGCCCAGCGTTTTCACTGGTTCACTAGATGGGGATTTCCACAACAAATACATTCTGACAATGTTCCCCAATTCTCAACCTCACTCTTGTGGGAAAATTGTCGCAATAGGGGGGAGAAAATGTCCTTCTCTGCTCCCTACCATCCCAAATATAATATAACAGGCAGGCTGAAAGAGCGGCGAGGATCGTCAAAAATATAATGCACAAGAATCTTGGAACATCACTGTATGAACTTCTCTTCGCATAAAGTTCTACTCCTCTGGTGTGCGGTAACTCACTTGCACAATTCCTATTTCCAAGGCCAATGCACAGTGTCCACCTGTATGGATGGGTACCTCTGTACCATTATCTCAACACCTTAAGAGCCTATTAAGTAGCAAGGTTATGTATGATGCAAGTGTTTTACCTTTTGTATGCCTAAGTGGTTCCTGGCACAACGATTGAGAAAATGGGAACAACTATATAGAGTGTAATTATTAACGGTTATATTAAAATACGTTAAGTCAATCAACTCCAACTTCGTTGGATGGTTGATGGGGGTGATGTTATGTACTTTACCGTCATTATTCCTTGTAACAACATATCATTCCTTCTTCTACTGTCTTCAAGGCTGTACCTTGATTTTGTTCAATAAACTCATTATTTCTTTCTATATTGAGTATGGGTTCCTAATCCCTTGTATTATATCCTATTTTTGGTCTATAAACACCACAGTTTCGAAATGCAAAAATGAGTGAAATATCCAATCATTATTGCAAGAGGTAAAATTACTCCGATGTAAATATGTTTGGGGGGTGAATTTACTCCTAATAGGACATTTGAAATTACATCTTGTTAAATTTTAAAGTTCAAAGTCTTCAGATTTTAATGGATCATTCAATATATTAAAATAGTGTCCTGTAGAAGTTTAACTGTAGATTTAAAGCACCGGATTGTTATTATTTTTTTTTTTTTTGTAGTAGAAGGTTCTTAGGATTTCCTTTAAAAACATACTACATGTTTTGTCCCAACTAAATTTAATTTTTGAAGTAATAATTAAAAACTTTAATTATTAGGTAAAGTTTCACTGTTCAGATTACCACATTGATTTTTGGTTTCAAATTTTACCATATCGGCAGATCATATATTTTACACCCATCCCTTTTACTCAGTGTAGGACCACGATGCACAACCTATAGATAAAAAATGTTGGCAGCCATCTTGAGTGCCTATTGGTATGGAACACTCTTTTGTAGCTTTAGTCTTTATTTATTCATTAATAAGTTCATACAAATTATTGGTGCATATAAGTGCAGAACTAACATGTCTTGGTTGCATTTGGTGGCTAAAACAAGTCTGCTACTGGAAATTGAATTTCATAGCATCGTTTTACGACTCAGGGTCTAGAGAGGTGCAGACAATGGGTAGGGAACTTCAAACTAGATGACTTTACTCCTAAAAAGTTTTCGATAATTTGTTCGGACCATTTTCTCGAGAATCCTTCGATCGGACTCTGGATGTTGTAAGGCTGTGAAAAAATTATGTGCTTACTCTATTCATAGCATTCCCACTTCGCTTTCAAGAAAAAGTTGCAAGTCTCCTACAAGAAGGTCCTCCTCACATCCTAAAAAGGTCAAATCATCTCCTGGACTCAACAAAGATCCTTCCCTCTTTGCGTCTAGGGAAATGTACAATTGTATCATCCCTATTCTCTCCCATCAGCTAAAGTTATTAAGCAGAAGCTCCAATGCCAAACCAATATGACTTCTGAGCTTGCAGACCCTTCTAAAAATACAGATGTCAACGGAATAAAATTTTCAAGATGTTAAAAAACTTGGTTGACTTTCTGAAAGACCTGAGGTCCAAGAAAATGCTATCAGAAGAACCTTTATATTTTCTTGATTCAAAGTTCGACGTTCCAAAAAACCTTTTAAAAAGGATCCAAATCAGAAGTGGTGTATTTGGAACTCGTAGTAGCTACTAACCCGAGCTCCTAGCTTGTGCTTTGACATTGTCATTCTACTCGACAAAACCATATAGTTATGTAAGAAAGACCTATGAATTATGCCTACCTAGTCTTAGTACCATTCGAAACTGGTATTCTAATGTGGATAGTGATCCAGATTTTACTCAATCTTCATTGTATTCTTAATTTGACATTATACAAAATATATCAGTTTTCAAAAAAATTCAATGAAATTGGAAAATATTTTATGGATATGTCAACATTGGTCTTGATGAAAAGAACTTGGTGAGGCTATACCGGCAAGATAGGCATTTGTCTTATGGTTGTGTCTTTCAATCAGAATTAGAAAGTTCCAATCGCTCATTTTTTTCATCCATAGTTTGACTGTCTCCGAAAAAGCAGATCTTATCAACCAATATCTGAGAAGGCTCAATTCAATCAACACAAACGTAACTTCATTAACTGGTGATGGACCTAGTTGCCCTAACTATTTTTTAAAAATGGGATCTAATTTGGAACCAGTTTTGGATATGCTTAATACACCTCAGTTATCAATATCAACAAGTCTTTGCTTTATTGGACACCCTTTCTATTGTATAAAATTAGTTAGGAATATGTTCGCATTTATGTTTTGGTGGATAAAGATGGTAGAAAGGTCGAATGGATGTTTCTCGAAGAGTTGGAAAAACTTCAATCATCGGAAGGATTACGGACTGGAAATAAACTTAGGAAGAGGCATAATAATTTCTATAATATGAAAATGTAGGTATGAAAACACGATATATTTAAAAAAATGATAAACATATATTTTTTAACTTTTTATTTGATAAACTTGGCAACTCAACTTCTCAGCTCATCTGTAGCAGATGCTATAAAATTTTCCTATAAAGACCTTCAATTGATAGAATTTAAAAATTCTGAAGGACTGTCTACTTCATTTGAAGATTAGATCGACTATTTACTTTCAACAATAGCCTAAATCCTCTGCCGAAAGGATTCAAATCTTCTCTTAGTATTGAGAATGAAGTCATTTGGAAACCATTTATTAAAGAAATGCTATCACATATTAAATAATTCTTGGATGAATCTAATAATCTTATGGTCAAAACGAAGAAAATAACAGCTTTTGGTGGATTCATGCCATCCATAAGTTCAATTAATGGCATATTCGATTCCTTTCTAAAACATGACCAAAGATACTGTGTGACAAAAAACTATACTAGCTGTGTTGTACAAATATGCAATTATAAATCCTAGATATTTAAGGAACTTGAATCTCATAGTCTGGACGGTTCACCATTAAATAACCATATGCTTAAAACAAATTATTTTGATATATTCTAAAATTAGGTTTCATCACGAAGAATTTATATGAATGTCTCTTTCGAAACAGGTTCTTTTTATGAATCAATGATTCAAAAGTCTTAATCAGGTTTAACTCATATAAGACAGAGAGTAACCTTGATGATTTTTGGCGGAGTTATATTTGTATTCTTGATGGACTCAGAATATAATTGATAACGAAATTGAATTTATCATCAATAATGGCATTATTACTGCAGCAGGTTGCGTGATTTTCTTGCGTATTTAAGTGTTCCATCTATTGTTTGGTATAATTTCATGAATCTGAAATGAACTGTCTATGTTATATTGCATGTCGAAAAATTATACTACAGAATTTAAGGATTCAGAGAATGTTGAATAAATATAGGAAATATTGGCGTCACTGAAAGCAGCAGGAATGGTAAATCAAATAAAGTTTGTTATAGTCTTCAAATATTTACAAAAAAAAATTATCGTTTGACGTACTCACTAACATGATTTCAGCTTATAAAACTAAATATATCTTAACAATAATAGTTTCAAGAGGGAAATTGTTTGTATTTCACAAACACAAAAAAATACTTTAATCAGTTCAAAACTTGCAATAAACATAAATACGAGTATATAAAAATTTAAATAAATTTACTCAAGCTAACAGAAAAAATGTGTTATACAACAGCAGACTTTTAATGATTTTATATTCTTTTAAAAATACGTATTAATTAATAATTATTATTCAAATATTAATGCTGAGCTGCATGTAAAGTATGTTGGTTATTTGGATGGATATCGTCAATCATTATCTCCCTACTCCAAAATATATCAATTCCTCAGAATCTACTATGAAATAGTCTTATAATTTTATAATAAAAACTAAAGAGTTTCACAAAAATACTTCTATATCTAGATGTCATTGCAATTCTCAACTCCAGTCAAGAATCCTCTTCTAAACAACGTAGTTGCATGTTACCACATTGGAATAATACTCTCATGGAGATTTTAGTTCATAAGAACTACTGGGTGGTTCATTGAAACCTGAACACTTACAAATTCAATAATTAATGAGGATTGAGTGATTGAAATTAATGCATATTTCGATATATTAAACCATAAAGTATAAATTACAATAACAAAGAAACTTAAGCTCTCTAGCTTACATAAAAGTTGATGGAATGACACTTGAACGTGATCATCGAATTTCTATTTGCACACTCCAAGCAGTTGAGCGTCTCCAAGACCACCTTCCACGCCGTCAACAAGTCCTAAACGTTGGAGAGGAAGAAAAGTTATGTCCAAAAGGCCAAACTGGACCCATAGGAGAAAAAAAACAGCCCAGACAAATCCTCTCAATTCCATGAGGGTCCCTCTAAGGGATTTTGGATTTTGACACCAGACTGTCCAGAGAGCTATCGAAATTGTGGGTGGAAAATTGTATGTATATGTCTCATCTTTCATTCCTTCATGACATCAAACTTTTCAGCCATTTTGGCCTCTTCATTTTCTTCCCACAAAATAAAAGTGAAAGCTTTTAGCAGTTGTCTTGGACAGTATTTGACAAGCTATCTTAACCCTTTTGCAAGCAATCGCTTAGCACTCAATATTATTTCCAGTCAATTTCCACACAACTTTAAATTCGCCACAATCAATATGCATGAGTTCTTCAAATTGTTATTTTTCAAAACTCATCAGGCACGCAGGGACAGCTGGGGTACGGCAGCCTTCACCATTCGTGATGGATGATGTGCAAAGGGGTCATAGATGGTCGAAATGGTGGAACAAGTTTAAAATTTAAGTGCCCTGTTTGAAATATTGGCCCCGGAACAGAAAAAGTCTCTCGTGCTTCACTTTGGTGGGAAAGAGGTCCAGCAATGGTTCAACACGATGCAACCGGACCTAAATCTCTGTGGTTTTTACCTGTAGGGCAGAACAATAAAACAAAAGGATAACAACCTTTGGGTTTGAGTTGAGACTATATAATCTGGTAAATGGGACAAATCCAAAGAAAGGACAGTGAATTGATTGGTATCTGCGATGTTTTAACTCGAGTCGCATTCTTAGCATCGAGAAGTTGTAAAAATGAAGTCTGTCGTAAGACAAAGTATTATTGGTTTACACAATCTAAGAACTTGCATTGACGTGCTGAAGATGCTAAAAGAATGCAGCTCATGCCGTTCAAACCTGCAAGGGAATGGGAAATAATTAATTGAGATGATAGTCATTGGCTACAAAAAAAGGTTATATAGTACTCACAAATGTTAGATTCAAGTTTATGTCCAACACATCCTCAACCGTTACCCTCCAGCAACTTTCTTTTCCTCTTGAGTTCTGAACAGTGTTGATTTGGTCGGTGGGTGTTTCTTTCAAATCTCATATGTCAGAACGGCAAGGCTTTTTTTCTCTTTCTTTTTTAAGACCAATGAACAAAAAAAGAAGTTCATTTTGTTAAAGAAAAGGATCTCCCAGCAGAATACCCAACTTCACCTTTACTTCTTTGCTACCTTCTACGATTTTCGATGCTTTTCCGTACAGATGGCAGATGTAATCTGTTAGGATTAGATGGACCTCAAACCTCTGAAATACCAGCCTTATGGAGTGATGCCTAACAGAATGAAAGACTTTGAGAATATCAAGCCATGCCACGATGTAGGTCTTCTTCTCCCATATGCTTCCTTAGGGTACTATCGAGGGTAGATATTCCCTATCCTATCCATCAAGGCTCTTATAGACCAATTAGTAATCATTAAGATGATCCATTTCCTCGAGCCACTTCACCAGACCTTGTTCAGGACCGTAGTAAGTTGGTTCATTAATGTGATCGGGTCTATAATCTCCCAATCTCTTAGGGTTTTAATTTAAGGAATGAGAGTTGTCCTACCTCTCACGAAATTCTCAAGGCTGACCTCACCCCCAATTATTAAGTTAAAGACATCGGCCTACTTGGATAGTAATAAGGAAATTAGTATCATTGAGAGACAAACCTTTGCCGATGGGTTGACCTTTAAAGAAGACAACTCTATGTCGTCTACAAGCTGAAATTGTGTACGAGTTATCTGGAAAGCCATTCTTGCCGCTAAGGGCATCTACATTAAGGATTAATAGAGCTCAGACACACATCTGTTCATTGTATTAATCTTGTCGAAAATCTACTGTCAATTAGTAAATTGTAACTTTTTAAAGTTTAAAAGTCAAATAGTTCAAATTCTAATTTACTCAGAGTCCAATTGGAGATCGACATAGGAGTAATTTCTTCCTATATTATTACTAAATACGGAGAGGGGTTTGTATTTATTTTATTGATTTCATTGCACACATCGGCAATTCATGTTTTACAATCAGGGACGCCATCCACTATAACCCCGGCTTATATACTGGCCCAAGGCTTGTGTTGTGTGGAAACGCGACTTACAAAGGGGTTGGAATCTACTACCCATTCTTATAATATCAACATGTGGGCTGGGATATCAACCGGGGCTATAGTGGATGCTGTTCCTGATGATATTACTTGAATTGGATGTGGGTTCCAACCCGTTTTAGTTTTTGCTGGCACAGAAAACAACCTGTGGGTTGTGATATCAACCGGGAATGTAGTGGGTTCCGTCTCTGATGATATTACATGAATTGGCAGTCAGTTCCAGCCCGTTTGCTAGTCGTACTGGCACACAAAACCACCCATGGGTTGGGATATCAACCGTGTCTATAGTAGATGGTATCTCTGATTATATTACAAGAATTGGCAGTGGTTTCTAATCCATTGGTTGGTTACATTGGCACGCAAGACAACCCGTGGTCCGGCATATCAACCCTGGTTACAGTGTATGGCGTACTTGATTTTAATACATGAATTGACAAAGGGCGCTGACTCTAAATCAACCCCTGTAGGCATGCTGCATATCTTATGGGCCGAGCATCAATTCGTGTCCCTGGAAAGGGTCATGGGAGATTATGTGAAATTAATGATTTCAATGATTTTCACATTAACAATCTTTTTCAGTTATTATTCACATCAACGGTCTATTTCAGTTATTATGTACATGAACTAGTAATTTTGCACATTCAAGGATGTCTTACTT
>NW_027293594.1:0-1252 GCF_016086655.4 Lepeophtheirus salmonis | reverse complement strand
ATGGCAATCCTGACAATTTGAAGAATCGTTTGGAGGATAACAACACTGTTAAGGTCAGCTATTTTGGAGGCTTAAATTAAAATAACCCATTTTTCTAATAATGAAAAGCTTTATTTCATGAATATTAAGGAAAATAGTGATCTATTCGAGAGACTAATATTGATTAAAATCATGTTATTTTATCGTTATACAATCTACAGGATACGTAGAAACGGAAATTCAAGGGAATCCTTGAAGCAAATCCTCAGAAAATCCACATCCTAGAAGCCAGGAGCAGGGTTGCGGGATTCCTTCCCAGTTCCCACACTGATATATAGGACATCAGATGGCGTCGTATGTATAGCCTATAGGTGCCGTTGTATCTCATTATTAATTTTAAAACAAAAGTACATCAATGAAGGATAGGAAATTGTAATGAGTAGAACTCATAAGTCATACGCAATCAATAGAAGTATGAATATTTCATTCTCTTCCATTCCAGTGTTCTTCACAAAGTAGGAACATCTAACAATTTTCCCCAGGATAGCTTCTTCTTGGGATTCTGTAAGAGGTAAGTATCGATAAATCTCTACTATTTCTATCATTTCTCATTTTCTGTTCTTCTATCAATAGACAACTCCTCTCAAATTATCTCCATATCGAAGTTGTTAGATTGTGCTGGGCTTAGTCGGTTGTTATGCGATTCGAGTAGTGATCTTTTCAATTCATCCCGGATCCCAGCTTTTGACTTTTTGGAGGAGTGTCTTGATTGCTTTTAGTTTTACTGGAGATTCTTCTGATGGGAAGAACTACAAACTTATTGAGTCCTGTTGGTATCTCCGACTTTACTATAAACTCCAATTCATCGTTTAGGGTAAGCAAGGGGAACTTTTCTACCAGTAAGTTGATGAACTCGTCTGATTTTCTCATCTTCTTTTACATAGATTTTCATTGGATCAATTTCTCAGACTCATTCAAAATATGAGGATACTTTGGAAAAATGGACCCTACACTCATAATTTGCAGGTCCCTCAAAGAGTTTTGGTTACGGAATTACATGTAATTGTTTCTAGCAAATATTTTGGAATAACGTTAAGTGACGCTAAATCATGCCGCAAAAGTGAATCTTGTAAATCTAGAGTAATGAATGCCTTAATTCAGTTCTTTTCTTTATTCTCTATTTCAGGGAGATTTTCACTTGCACCTGAATTCGGGAGTGCTCTCATATATTGTAAGACGGGGAGTGGAGTGATTAATGGATGATCTACTATTA
>NW_027293593.1:0-811 GCF_016086655.4 Lepeophtheirus salmonis | reverse complement strand
ATTCTAGCCCTGTAGAAACAGCCTCAAGCATTGTTAATAGTACATCATCCATTAAGCACTCCACTCCCCGTCTTACGAATACAGGTGCAAGTGAAAATATCCCTGAAATATGGAAGAAAGAAAATGAAATTAATTACGGCATTCATCACTCCAGATTTACAAGATCACTTTCGTGGCATGATTTAGCGTCACTTAACGTTATTCCAAAATATTTTCGTAGAAACAATTATATGTAATTCTGTAACCAAAACTCTTTGAGGGACCCGCAAATTATGAATGTCGAGTCCATTTTTCCAGAGTTTCCTCATGTTTTGAATGAGTCAGAGAAACTTGATCCAATGAAAATCTATGTAAAAGAAGATGAGAAAATCAGACGAGTTCATCAACTTACTGCTAGGAAAGCCCTAAAGGATGAATTGGAGTTTATAGTAAAGTCGGAGATACCAACAGGACTCAATAAGTTCGTAGTTCTTCCCATCACAAGAATCTCCAGTAAAACTAAAAACAATCAAGACACTCCTCCAAAAAATCAAAAGCTGGGATCTGGGATGTATTGAAAAGATCACTACTCCATTCACAAAACAACGGGCTAAGCCCAGCACAGTCTACCAACTGTGATATGGAGTTCCAGAATGTAAATTGAGGGGAGTTGTCTATTGATAGAAGAGCAGAAAATGAAATTATATAAATTGTAGAGATTTATCGATACTTACCTCTTTCAGAATCCCAAGAAGAAGCTATCCTGGGGAAGATTCTTAGATGTTCCTACTTTGTGAAGAACAGTGGAATGGGAGAGAATTAAATATTCATA
>NW_027293592.1:0-1491 GCF_016086655.4 Lepeophtheirus salmonis | reverse complement strand
AGAGTACAGAGTACCAATCATCAGTGTAAAACGTGAAATTGTGATGTTTTGGATGTTTACTATGCAGCCTTATGACAATATCTCCAAATATCCCCAATTGCGTACTAAGAGACAAGGTGATTCCTTTTTCTACATATCATATCAAATTCATATAGGATGCCATTTGTTATACATCTAGCAAACAACTTTGAATTTATGAGGTTTATTTCTCATGTTTTGCTTTAATGAATTAAGTTCCTAGAAGGCTTCCTAGCATATTACAACAACATGGAACGAGAGAATTGAATTCGTCATACTAAAATTAGGGAACAATAACGACTAAGGAGTAGAAAAGACTCCAAAAAGAGACAATCAAAGTTGGGATTAGGCATTAATTTCTACATAGTCAAAGAAAATATTTTTATTTTAAGAATATGAACTTTGTTAACTAATACATTTAGTTGATTGTCACCCAATAACACATTTAATATCCATCAGATTGAGATTTCTTTCCATATCCAGCAGTGGATCCTACGCAAAACAAATAAGTCTTCCAGGCTAATTACTATAAAATAGGACGAAAGATTGTGATTTGTGTTCAACGATCATTAATTAGTTAAGTCGGTTAAATAACTTGGAGATGTATTCCAGGAATCTAATTGAACCAAATACTGAAACCAATAATTTCATAAATGAGATGATCAAAATGCTTGTTTCTTTCAACGTCCCACTCAATATAGTTAGTCATTCACATTTTTTAAAATTCATAGAACTATATAATGGAAAAGCGGATTCCGCATGCCACGACATCATCAACTTAAGTAGTGTTGTCCAAGATAAATAAAGAACCACAGAGCATACACCTATATAGGTCTACCTACAAGCAAGTGATATTTCCAAATGCGTGACAGTAGCGCCCCAAAACGTTCAGGTGAGATGTCCAGTTAGTCTCCCTCTCCAAAGTGCTCCACACAGCAAAGTCCAACAGGTTCAAAAACGGCAAAGATGATGGCACATGTCATTGGGCCAAAAATCAGCCATGTTGTTGGCGCAGAACTTTTAGCATTTGGCCGATGTGCGTGAGGGTGCACCATCTTGGATCCACACATAGTTTTTCCTCTGAGTAGGTATCTTTAAGCCATGGCAGTATGGTGAACTTCAGCACCTTGTAGTAGGCCTCCCCAGCCTTAAAAAAGAAGGGAGGCATCTTCTTGCTGTCGGACGCTACGACCCTCATGACCATTGTTTGGGCCAGATATCTTGCACAGAACAACCCCTTGACCTCCTCTAGTGATCTCTATGCCAACAGTTGTTCTGAAAGTTGTAGACCTGGTCCACGGTGAAAATTTTGTAGTCGGAGATTTTTTTTACTATGGATCCATTTGCCTTGGTCCACGCACATACTTTCTTGAACCTCTGCAGCCCCCTTTCCTTCAGAGTGTCCGTCAACAGGTTGCATAGGGTCATTGTGTAAGAGGACAACCCCAAGGTCTCCTTCACAGTCCTCCTGAT
>NW_027293591.1:0-1714 GCF_016086655.4 Lepeophtheirus salmonis | reverse complement strand
GCTCGAAGAACTGATCGATAAGAAGTTTCGTAACGCATATAACACCATAAATATGTACATGTTGCAAATCATAAATTTGATGACTTTTTCTTAAAGATATTATAAAAAATTTACCTTAATAATTTTAAGAGGGTTAAGAACTATATTGACATTTCAAAAATTCAAGAAAAAGTCGTAATATAAAGCTTCATTTAATAACTTAAAATAACCTTAGAATTGGCTTCGACGTTTTGGGCCTAAATAACCTTCTAACTAATAGATTTTTTTTTAAACCTACAAAGAATGTCGGCTAATCCCAAAAAAACAGAGAACGTTGGATTTGGAACCATCGGCAACTTTGATTGAGATTGTAGCCAGTCATAGAGGGACCATATACTTCCTGAACATAAAAGATACAAAGGTTCTTCTGGTTTCATGTGTTGCCTTTAAAAAAAATTGTCGAAAAATGCTGATCTGGAATGGAATACCACAAGCAGTATACTAGCAGTATAATTATTTGTATCCGAAACGAGTAATGGAGAGAGTGAATATAGGTTCTTACCATCCAGAAACTCAAATTCCGGCTTATATAGAATTTGGCTATTTACAATACCTTCATCTTTTTCGAATCCAGAGGTAGGCCCATCATTAAAGCGTATTACAAAATCATGACTATTAATGAAGGTTCCATGCTCAGAGTTACTCCAAGAACCAGAATTTGTCACAACAGTACAACTATTGACCTTTTTATTACCGAGAAACGGAATGGACAGAAAGTATTGATCTAATTACTGAGATTTAAAAAAAAAATCACCTCTTGTAAAAATATGACGTGTATTTATAGATATTTAGTAATGTTCCCTTTCCACCCTTGAAATTGACATTAAATTTATTTTGAATTTAAGAATGACCATTTTTCCATAATTTTTAAAGGTTTCACGCAGATTGAGCTTGACTTGCTTTTCATAGACCCTGATCCGCATTATTTTTAAAGCTATTCTTCACCATCTGTGACAAAAAGTTTACTTTTCTGACTTATTTGAATATTATGTGTCATAATCTTATATGTACTTTAAGTAATATAACGTAATTATTAGTTTAAACCATATTCAATTGTGAAAAGAGGAAATCAAGAAAAAGGGCATTATGAAACTGATGCTCGTTGATAGATGAAAATGAGTAGGAGGAAGTAGTAACACCAATAGACGATATAGAAAAAGAAAGATATTGGCGGGATTTACTTTTATGTCCCAAAGTATAAATTATATCAGCAGATTAGGATTCAATTTCTACTCACTATTAAAGATTTATCATTAAGTCATTTCTTATCAATAAACACAATAAATCATTCTTATCCGTCTCCCATCCATCACTCATCTCCAGTGTCAAGTCCCCACTCCCAAGCACCCCCTCTACAACCCTACACAAAACTATTAACTAGTGTAGTAACATAAACTGTATGATGTCATTAAATAGCCTTATTCAAAGTTAAAATTAAATGTCCTGGAATGAATTATACAAGGAATGTATTTACTTGGAATGAAATATGACTTGGCGCCATATTTTCGAAAACACGCAGCCTCTTCAAATATTCATAAAATTGTAATTGGTCCTCGGAGAGAGTAGGATTGTAATCTCTACTAGTAGAACTATTGATTCTCTTAGGAGAATCCACGATTCTACTGGATTTCAATCTCAAAACCCTTAAGCAACATTTTCCAATGATATTGCATAT
>NW_027293590.1:0-963 GCF_016086655.4 Lepeophtheirus salmonis | reverse complement strand
ACCCAGAGAAGATACAATTCTTTTTGTAAGTTCGTGTAGAGGGGCTGCCAAAAAGTCCATAATATTGCACTATCCCAACAAAGGACTTGTCTTCATAACACGAAGTAAGGAATAGAAAACTGAGAACTGGGCAGATCAGTTCCGGATCCACAGAGCGACCTTCTTTGGAAATCTTGAATCCGAGATAAGTGAACTCATTCGCTTCAATGATATATTTCTTTGCCTTTAACTTTACCCTAACATCTTGAATCCGACGAAATACTTCCTCCAAATTTCTAATGTGCTGTTCTTTACTCCTCAAGAAGTCCAATACATTACTAATATAGACCTTGACACCTTTGATCCCTTGTATATAACTTCTCCTGTGCTGCTTGCACGATTGTAGGAGCAGATTCTAATCCAAAGGGCAGTCCATTATATTTGAAGTGGCCCAATGACGTATTGATAACGAGAAACTCCTTAGACTCTTCATCGAGAGCATATTACTCGTAGCACCTCGTAAAACCCAACTTTGTGAAGAACTTTGCTCCTGCAAGATCTGCAAACAGAGCACAGATTCTTTGGGAGAAAAGCCTGTGATGACAGTTTTAAAATCATCATCCTCTACCTTCTTGGTAAGTTTTAATGTCTTGAACACTTGCTTTACTTCGCTTCCAGCCAAATGTAGTTGTAAAGCCTTTTTTTCTGCCACCGCTTCCCACACAATGAAGCATAAATCCAAAATTCCCCTCAGCTCGTTTGTAGAAGATGAGATAAAAATTTCCCATAAAGACCTTCAATTTATGGAATTCTGAAGAAACTGTGGACTTCATTTGAAGATTTGATTGGCTATCTGATTTCACCAACACCTGACTTCTTCTGCACAAAGGATTCCAATCTCCTCTTAGTTTTGGCAATGAGGTCTTTTCGAAACCATTTATAGAAAAAATGCTATTGAGTATTCATGGCATCCATAACTTCAAT
>NW_027293589.1:0-748 GCF_016086655.4 Lepeophtheirus salmonis | reverse complement strand
TATGAATTGACGATCCAAGCACAATCTACCAATCATCGGGACATTTTGTGCAAAAACTTGGATTCACGATGGGTATGATTTTTTCAAAATTTTGTCCACAGTTTCCAAGATTCATGATTTAAATTTGTTGGATAGGAGTGCAATTCGTGAATTAGGGATATATGTAGATGATGTGTTAAGTCGTTTACTGTTCGTGGGAAATGCGGACTTTGATGATGAGGAGATGCTGGAAGACATTGAAATGGTATGTGCCATAAAATTAATAAATAAAAATATAATGGCAGTTGAAAGAAGATCACTAGTAAAAGAATCGAGCAACGATCCCACTATATCCAAAGCTATGAGGTTCACTCGAGAAGGGTGGATTCCAAAGAGTAATGATGAAAATTCAGAGCTTCAAAGATTTCTGAATCACTTTCTGTTTGTAATGGTTGTTTGGTTTCAGGGTGATGAGTCGTCATGCCCGCCAGTCTTCGTAATCATGTACTTGAATTATTACATACGGAACATTTTGGAATTCAGAGGATGAATAAATTAGCTTGCATATCAGTTGATTAGCCAAGAATTGATGAAGAAATTAAATCTGCCTGTCGCCGATGTATTGCTTGTGGAGAGCATCAGAAGAAATTTTCTAAACCCCCAGTACATCCTTGGATGTTACCAGAAAAACTATGGAGCCGACTACATGTGGGCCGTGCTATAAACTTTATTAGTACTAATTGGTTACTTCTTATAAATGTTTATTCAA
>NW_027293588.1:0-3541 GCF_016086655.4 Lepeophtheirus salmonis | reverse complement strand
AGATGGACACCATATTTTAAGACAGACAAAAAATTTCGTAAGAAACTTTAGGTCAGACCCCGTACAAGGTAACTTGTGCTACTAAAGTACATGTACAAAACTGTCATTCGCAAATATCAGCAATCCATAATTTCAAAAGGGCCGGGTTATGTAGAAAGTGGAACTGGGGTTTCATAAAAAAGTATGTAGGACCGATGTTGTCTGTGAGCCATATTCTGACGATCCCCCCTATTAAAAAAATGTTGGATATTCGTTTATTTACTAGGATTGCGTTTTATTTTTTTTTTGAATTGGTTAAACTAAACATCACGTTTTGAAAGCGAAAATTGATGGACGAATAAATTCATAATGTGGTCGATAAACAAATTCAAAGTAAAAGATTGAGTGAACTAAACCAGTTCGGAAAAATGAACTATTTAAGTGAACTAAACAATTTAAAGGTTACCAACAACACGCCTGATTAAGAGTAAAAACATTGAGTTATTCATCACTTTGGAATCAAATGTAATCTTAATCCGGATCCTGTTTGATTTAGGTTCGAACTGTGGCTAAAATGCTCATACAATTCCGGAGAAAATTATCCCTTTAACTTTATATGTAGAGGGTGTACGAGGGTGGTCTGAAAAGTTTCCCACCAACCCCAAGATGCGAACACTGTTAATCAAAAACTAGTGACTTATATTTAGCATTTGTTGTCAGTTTTCATCAAAGTTTTCCCATTTTGGATGTGCTGTTGCTATGTAAACCCCAGTAGTTTGAGTTAGTTGATGTAAAATTGAAAAAATCGAGTATTGAGCTGTCACATTAAATATTACTCTTTGAAAGTGTATACTTTAAATTAGATTCAAACAATGTAAGGGTTGTTGTGTTAAAATTTGACGTATGTAAGCCAATCCACCTTGGTGTAATTGCCAGAGAGATAATTTTTTGGGTGGGAATAGATATAGACATCGAAGATATCGTGAGAAAGTGTAGAGATGCCAGAAGTTGTACATAGTTGATTAATAAGAAACTCAGAATTAAGGACCGAAAATGACTAAGACATTTCAGAAAATATTAAAAATTTGTAACAAATAAAAATAAAGGGGAAATATTATTCTAAAACTAGTGATGGATTTGAATCAAAATTTATGAGTATATACACACGAGGGTCGTTTCAAAAATCGAGAGATGGAACTACTAGTCTATCGAGGTTATGTGTTAATCAAGTAGCATCTCTTGGAAGAATTATCACCAACTTTCCAGCCAGAGCAGTCAATTTCTTTCCGTTTGACATTCGTTTGAATCGAGGAATCGGCCGGAAAGATTATGGTGACTGTATTTTTGGTTCACAGGAATAATACTCATTGACTAACTGAATTGCAAAAACTATTGCAGGTTATTCATCGTTATTTGACCTTTTGAAAACCTTTTGAATCATGGATTTTGTAGTGATTTCCCAAGTAGAATTCCAGAACGTTCAGCATCACTTGTGCTTATGTGGCCATTCTATAAATTTTGAAACCTTTTATATCTCTTTAATCGAAGAGGAATTTTAGAGTCTCCATAATGTTTATTAAGATTCTTTTTATTATTTTGAGGCGTTTCACCTTTCATAAAGTAATGTTTAATCAACACGCAAAATACTTTTTTCGTTCAATGTTTGTTAATCACTCAACCTTCCTCGATTCAAACGAATACCAAAGAAATAAATAGACCAATCTGGCTGAAAATGATTAAGGATTTTGCTAATGTGCAAAACCTTTATTCGATGTAAGAGACGTATATTGGGCCCAATATGGCCTCTTCCAAGAATTGTTTTCTCCTAAACTTATAATCCGATCATGAAATGAAAGCCGAATCAAAATTTTGTTATTATTATTCAGTATAATCGATTTGAGTTTCCTTTATTTTCAACATGCTCTAAGTGAAGGCTATGGAGCCTCTATTCCTGGAGTTGGGTCCGAAAATGTGTACCAACTCGAACTTTGGCTACTAAAAAAATATTAAGATTTATGTGCATAAATCTTATATATAATCTAAGGCTCACATTGAGTGTTTGTAAGGTTTTTTTTCTAAATCGAAATATATTATAGATATTAAGTACTATTAATTTGTGAAACTTGCAAGTTAATTAATTTATAAGTTTACTTTACAAAATTATGTTCAGAAACTTATGAATGTAAAAGCATTTTGATAGCATTTGATCCCTTTCATTTGTTGTTCATCTTGATAAATATCTTATATTCTAAATATTTTCTTCATACCTGGCACTAGTTATTTACTAACTATAACTAATAACTTGCTAAAACTATAAATTAAACCTATACTTAGAGTCTCTAGACTCAATAGTATATGAATATAGGCTATAAAATATATCATTAAAAATTGTGTGTTCAAGTCAGGTCAGGGGATATTCAAAGTACTGGAGTGGGAGACGGGCATTTTATGTACTGGCTCTCAGCCCACGCCTCTAGACTAAAGTACTCCATGGTTCATCCTTTTTTATTAAAACATAATTATTAAGCTGTTGTTATTAGCCTATTAATGTGGAGGAGATAACATCTAAATATTGAGTAACAATGAATGTACTCAGGGGCGTCCGCAGAAGGTGGGCAGGAGGTGTAACCCTACCCAAATTAAGTAATTTTTGATTTTTACTAGATAATATAATATTTTGTTAATTCTTAATATTTTTGAAATTTAATTTTTTTTGAATTTTGTGAATAACTGTGATTTTGAAATTTTTAAATATTTGTAATTTTTCGTGAATAGCTCTGGATTTTTTGAATTTGTTTTTTAAAACCTAATTTTTCAAATTTATTTTCGAAAAAATTAAAATTTTATTTAAAAAAAATTAATTTTTTTCATATTTTATCATCAAATTTGCAAAAACCAAATATTAAAATTATATTTGTGGCAAACATGTGTATTTTCATAAAATTGTCGACTTACGTAATGTTTTTCCAGGTAGAGCAATACCTTATAAGGATCATTTCACATATATATGGATAAAATCAAAACAATGCTCGATATTGTTCTTATACATCTGCAACGTGGTTGGTTAACCGTAAAATTAATATTTTATATAACATATAATTATATATATTAATTAGGAAAATAAATAATTATTAATGCTCATTTTATACATTTCTGGCCTAAACATGAAAATAGAATATTATCCCCCAAAATGGTTTTATTGTTTTTCGAAGTATTCTCAAAGCATGATATCTTATTATTCTTCCAGTATTTCTTAACAATTAACAAAAAAATCAGGATATATTCTTCTTAGTGAAATTATAAGTCTTTGCATTTCCTTGTTTTTAATTCTTGCTGAATCTCTTGAGTTTTCAGTTTGTTGATAATTCTTATTGTTTTCTATGTGTAAATTATTCCTCCAGGTCTTATTGAGGGTTTAGTGTGGATTAATCACTATAACTCATTTGAGTTTGTATGAGAGAAACGATCATGCTCAAAGTTGAAAACAATGATCATCATAACATTCTGATTCCAGAATGTCAAAAGCATAAAGGTAATCTACTAACATTTTCATAAATTTTTT
>NW_027293587.1:0-390 GCF_016086655.4 Lepeophtheirus salmonis | reverse complement strand
AATTGAATGAATAAATTCGTGTAATGAGGTTGATCCATTTATATTGTGTCATAATTATAATTAATAAAGTTATTTTAAGTCCTAAAGACATTCATTATACGGTTGTTTTAATGTAAATTTCATTTCCATTTAATTACCATTCTATTAATAAAGTTTTTATACCTGTAATTGGTCTAAAACAGTGATTCCCAAACCTTTTAAATAGAGCAATCCATTTTAGAACATGCTACCAGGAAATGATAATTTTTGAGGTCATTAATAAGACTCCAATAAGGCTTCATATGGAACTGTTAATGCTTTTGAGTCAAGAATTACCTCTAAAGCAAACCGCTTGGACATCTTAGCAGTAACCTTGACCACCATTGACATATTTTTCTTACTTTCCCTTTA
>NW_027293586.1:0-689 GCF_016086655.4 Lepeophtheirus salmonis | reverse complement strand
ATTTTAATCAGTTAGTAAAGTTTATATTCGAAAAAAAGATTCCTATTTTTTGTGAACACGATAGAAAATGGAAGACAAATTGATCAACATTCAAATCTGGGTCGGAAGCCAATAAACTTAAAATTTAAAATCTGGATTTTGTTTATAAAACGATGGTGAATGTTTTGTAACATGATTATAATTCAAGGGGATACAACTAAATAATAAGGTAGCAATTTCTTGAGGCCCCTAAAGTGATTGGTTTGAAATTATACATCAGTAGGGTAGTGATGCTAGGACCAAAGGGGTGATCATAAATAAGTTCTTGACATTTTAAAATAATATAATTAAATATTTTGGATTTTTCCTCTAAACTCAAGAGTTTATAAACTATTTACTGTAATAGAGGCTTTATGCACTGGGCTTAACCAACCTGTTGCAAGAAAATCCCCCAAAAATTAATAGTTTGTTAAAGTTTACAATTTTTTCCTTCTTGAGGGTATAAGGAATATAAGGCAAACAAAAAAGGCACTTATTTAAGAAAATAGCCTGAAGGTACCGAGTTATAGGATAAGTTTTATACCAGGGGTTGCCTGATTTAAAACGTCATGAATATTTGCAGCTCTTTTTAGTGGATAACTTTCCATAGTTAATGAAATAATTATGGTCTAGGTTATGAATAGTAATTAGATCCATTTTTTTTTAAATGT
>NW_027293585.1:0-445 GCF_016086655.4 Lepeophtheirus salmonis | reverse complement strand
ATATGTGAGCAGGTGATTATTCACAATGAACTTCTTAAGCAAGACATGGAAATCGTCCAAAGGGTGAGAGGGACTTTTATTGAAAGTACCTCATTCAGTATTTCCATGATTTTGAATATTTGACTAAAAAGAAGATGATTTTAATCAAGAAGTAATAAACTATAGTTGTTCAAGAACAAACCTCAACTTCAAAAGTCCAAACTTATCGAATATAGCTAAAGGAATCCTTAAATAAAAACTGCTGGTAAAGTAATTTCTAATTTATTTTGCAAAAATAAAGTATTTAAAAGATATAAGTTTGTATATCAAGGAGATTAAATTAAATCCTTTTTATAAAGAGGCGTGTAATACCATTAAATAATTAAGTGACCTGATCCGTTTGAGAAGCTGCTCTTCGAACTCACCTCATTTCAACCATTTGAAGTTTGTATTACGTACTCTTTTG
>NW_027293584.1:0-651 GCF_016086655.4 Lepeophtheirus salmonis | reverse complement strand
ATATTGCATCTAAATTTTAGTACTTTCTTCAAAATAGATGTAATACAAAAACTATTTTAATATACTTTTCAACATCAAGTGTAACATTTTCAAAAAGTTATTTTTTTCAATATACCTAACATAGCTAGTATAACCTAAATATTTTTACATCATATTTTCAAAAAATAAACACATTGACGAAATAAAATACTTTTGCAGCATTTTGTGCTATTATGCCATTTGCTATTAGACAGATTTCCATTTTTTGCAGGTGAACTTATTTCTTTGGAGTCTATGCAATTTCCACACATCTATAATATATACAACTCCCTGGATATATCACACTCTTTAGATAAATCTAAGGCTTAAAGTCCGAGCTTTATTGGATGGCCATACATTACTTGGTATGAAGGTCACCCAATACCAGAGTGAAAGCGGTGATTCTTGGCATACTGAACATCCACTGTCCATCAGCCAACTTACTTGTTCTTGTTGTCACGTTGCCACATCAATGAATGTCTTGAATGTCTCCATTAGCTCTGTCATATGATTAATGAGATTGGCAGTGATGTGAATTTCCATGCGCAAGTTCAATTGCACAACCCGTGGGGTGATATTTTTATAGACTATTAGAAGGGTTCCTCGTTAATGTTCAATAAAGCTGTGGTGGTA